>NC_092338.1:143647500-143947500 GCF_046630445.1 Rutidosis leptorrhynchoides
AATATAACAGCAGTGTAGCATAAACGATAGTGATGATGGTGATTGGTATAATGGTTACATGGTTGATGATGGTTGCAGTGGTGGGTGTTGTTAAAAAAAAAATGGAAACAGAATACAGAAAACGTTGAAGGTAATGGATGTTTGGTGGTGGTTCAAGGGTGGTGATCAAAGTGGGTTTCCTTGATCAAACAATATTATGACTTAGTGATGATGAAGTTTGTACATAGGTATCATAAATATACAAAAGAGAGAAAGAAGTGGTGTCGTGGGGATGGTGTAGCGTGGCGGATGATAGGGTGATGACCATTTATGACACTGGAATTGTTAGATGATATAAACGGGTCATGCCAGAATGTATAAATGAGAACAAGTTGTTTAAGTTTGGAATTAGAATTAGAGTTATTGTTGTTGATGAAGATGCAAGTGGATATATAAAGTGGGAGATATATTACTCCGTAATTCTATCACCTATATATTATATCTATGTCTATTACTATAATCTAGTTATTAATAATAATATAATAATAATAATAATATAATAATCAATCAAGTGACTCATGATGCACAGTAATAGCATGATTTCAAAATATAACAGTTAAGCAGCCAAAGAGTTGGATTCTTCCTACCGACGGTTTTCGCGGACTGCTAAATCGTACCCCGCTATTAAATCAGTGGCGGATAAAAGTCTTCGGAAAAATCCCAAAATTTTAAATTAATTATATTTATTTATTTTTGTCATTATGGTATAAAATTCGATCCTTAATTTGTTAAATAAAAATTACATCAACTGTCCCTCTCATTTATGGTTAAAATATAAAAAGTGTTAAAACTTAACAAATAGTTCCAAAATACATTTTTATTAAGCCTAAAATTTATAGAACTCATTTTCGTATCATCGTTTATTTTAAAATTACATAAGTTTGAATTAAACTTCTCTAAATAACAATCGAAACGTTCGATGATAATTACAATTATTAAATAATTATATTTGATATACTATATATATATATATATATATATATATATATATATATATATATATATATATATATATATATATATATATATATATATATATATATATATATATATATATATATATATATATATATAGATTTATATTAATAACAATTTAATTATATCGTATATTATTTTATATTTTCAGCTCTAACGATTAAATCGTATATTATTATTTTTAGTTATTATGTATATACATTTATTTTTATTTTTATTTATATCTATATTTATATGTATACACATTTATTTACAATTAATGGTTCGTGAATCGTCGGAGATAGTTGAAGGGTAACTGCATATATGAAACAGTTCAAACTTTTTGAGACTTAACATAACAGACTTTGCTTATCGTGTCAGAAACATATAAAGATTAAGTTTAAATTTAGTCGGAAATTCCCAGGTCGTCAAAAGACATGTTAAAAAATCTGGAACATTGTGTAAAGTGTCTAACCCTTCATATGAAAATGAATCCATATATTTATAATGGGTCAAAAGGTGTCTTTGAAGAGTCACACATTTTCACATGAACCCACATAATGCTTGGAATGTCACACCCATGTATTTGTGCTTAAACAAGTCCAAATACATGGAAAAACCGTTCATAAATGTCCTGGAATAACCCCATAACGTTTGGGGTTCAAATGTGCCTTTTGGGTTGAAAAAGCACATTTTCAGCGAACCAGTGTTAAGCCGCGCCGCGGGCTAACAAAGAACCACACTTGAAAATACGCCAAAAACCTCGACCTGGAATTTATACCTTAAGCCGCGCCGTAGGGCTGAGAGCCGCGCCGCGGGCTAAGCCTGTCCAGCAGCTCAAATTTTCACTTTATGGTTTTTCGTGCGTATGACCTTTTCAAGTCGCGTTTCGCATTTCTAATGTTCCAAATATTATTTCCAAGCTCACTAATATAACCTCAAACCATTTTACACTTTACGAACGTGCACTTCACACTCTCCAAATCCGTGTAGCGTTTCAATGGTTCGAGCACTTTCAACTTAGCAATCCAATCAACTAAAATGACGTTGGATCATGCTAAAATCACCAACAATATATCCACCGTAACTTCTTATAAATCTAGTAAAATGTGGAATAAAAAAATATGGCCGACCACCTTATCTAAGCTTTGACAACCTTTTCATCGAGCATAGGTTTGGTGGTTTTTCGGGTAAAAACAAAAAAAATATGGCAAGCGCTGGAATGGGTTGCTAGTTATTTAATTTGGAAAAACAAAAATCACAAGGTATTTCGGAATGAGTGTTGGGCGTCGTCAAAGATTGTTAATGAGATTCAAATCAAGGTTTTCGAGTGGATTAATAATCGTTCGCAAAATAAGCTTCTAGATTGGCATCAATGGTTACCAAATCCAAGTAATTTGGGCTTTCCACGTATAAATAATATGGATCCAAGCTAGCTAATATCTCCTTGTTCCTATCGTCTCTTCTGTTGGAATTCTGCTTTCTTTCGTGAAGTCGTGAATACTGATGTATGTAGATAGTTCCTAATAGTTTGTATATGTAGTTTATGTGGGTAATATTGTGTTGTGCAGGCCTTTTTGAATAGAACTTGGCATGGTATCTTTGTCCCTGTACATACTTATATTTATATTTATATTAATAATGATAAAACATACTATTTGATTTAAAAAAAAGTGCAATAAAACCTTTTACAATACAAATTATCAGTGTACAAATTTGATGGAGATACTAAGGTGTTATTTGTTTTTCAGTCTGCAGATCTTATTATATCTTATGTCTGTGTGTCTGCATACGTTTATACTGCAGACTGTTTGTTTTTCTGAAAACATAAGATAAAATATGTATTATTCTGTCTGCAATCTCGCAAACTTAGAATTGTGCTTCTAAGTGCCGCAGACAGGATTAAGTTATTTTACAGACATAAAAACAAATAATCTTCACTATTCAACATACAGACCTTTAGGTTAAATCTTCTTTACAAACGTAATCCGCAGATTTTCAGACACAAATATCTTAAAAAACAAAGAGCACCTAAAAGATATGGATAATGATAAATCCACTTTAAGTTTTGATCAATCTATCATATTTATTCATTAATCAGTTGTACTGTACAACTAATTAATGCATTAATGTAGTGGATTTATAGTGAGTAGTCTTTATTAGTTGTACAATCTATATGTAAACTCTTAGCGATGACTAGTAACTTTTTTATTATTATTATTATTATTATTTGGACAATCTTTATGATTAACATATGTTGCGGGGGGAGCTCATCTGACTCATCATGTTAGTTACTTCTCTTAAAGGATAATCCATGTAATTTTTTCTTAAACCTTCATACTTATTTAATAAATTTCTAATAAAATTAATTATATAATTTTTTTAATTTACTTTGTTATATAAAATAACAAATTAATTTATATTTCAAAAGTTGTCGTAAACTAAATAATTTAAATAGATAATTATTAAAAATAATTCCGCATAATTTTATTTAATGTTAGAGAAAAAAAATTATATCCTTTAACAAAATTGATTAACGTACGTTAATTGGATGGAGTTTACGTTGGATGAAGTTACAGCATAACATGAACAAGACAAGGACGGTAAAATACAAATTTAAAGATGAAGATAGTATTCTTTTATCTTCACGTAATATTTGACGATATATACTATCATTAGCCAAATAACATTACCTACAAAATGGTGTGTAATTGATTTTGATATTAAAATTGAAGACAATCAAATTGAAAAGAAGATAGTCTTATTAAGAGCGTCCAAATAATGAACAAGTCACTCAATCTGATTTCACCGAAAAAAGATGTAATACTCAGTTCAAATACTGTCAGTTAAAAAAACAAATGTACAGTACTTTGAGTTAGAAACAAATAGAGTAAATAAGGGCGAATCTTTATACGGGTGGGAAGGGATCACGCCCCCATAAATTTGGGTAAGTAATAAGTTTTATATTGCTTTGAGTTATAAACATTTAAGTTTTTGAATCAATTAGAACGCAGTATGTATGAAAGACATATCGCCATGAAAGAGATATCGACTAAAATGCAAATGCAGTTTGTATGAAGGAGATATCGAACTGAATTATAAGGTGAAATATTAATTATTGTATAGTTTATTTTGTTTTTCTTGACAGATGAATAAGTACATGTTTTCTAACAAATTAACAATTTATATTTTCCGTGAAAAGTGTTAAATTTATCGATAAATATGTTATATTGGCTAGCCACAAATTTATTGAAGATGAGTCATTGGTAGAAAAATTAAAATGAAAAAATTATGCCATTAGTCTTTAAAGTTTGCATACAATTACACGGATGACCTTAAAGTTTAAAATTGGTGTGGATAACCTCAAAGTTTCAATTCGTTTCAATTCAGATCCCGGATGTAAATGGCGTCAGTTGTTTGCCGTCAAGGTGAATGACATGCTAACAATGTTAGGGTATTTCTGTCCTTTTATGTTGACCCTTCTATATACCAGGAGATCAATCGATCAATTTCACATTACACCTTTTTTCTGCCATCAAAATCGTGTTTCCCGCTCACTTTTACCCCATAAGTACTCTCACGTGATTAGCACGTGATTAACCTTGACGGCAAACAACTAACGCCATTACATCCGGGGTCTAAATTGAAACTTTTAGGTCATCCACATCATTTTAAACTTAGGTCATTCCTGTAATTATATGCAAACTTTAGGAGCCAATTGGATAATTTTGTCAATTTAAATCATAGCTGTGATCGAATCTAATTGGTGGCACATTTGTCGTAGTTGGTTGTATTTTAGGTTCGTTAGTCTTTGTTGATGTTTTTGGTTTTTTCCACGTAAAGGCTCGTTTATAGTTAACTTTTAGGTTTGGTTTTGTCTTCGAACCTTTTTGTGGGGTTCATTTTGTATCTTGGTTTGTTTTTTATAAAAGTTTTTGTTCTTTTGTCAAAAAAGGGAAAAAAAAAAAAAGAAATTGGTGGCCCATTTGGTCTCACACGTGTCTGAATTTGCAAAAGGGACCACCAATATTCCGTATATTCCATACTCTACACCTCACTCAATTATTTACCTATTCTCTCAATAAATACTAAAAAATGTTCCCCTTTCTCACCTTTAAGTCTTCCTACAAACACTTGCTTTTGCACCTTCATTCTTCTTTTATGAACTTGTAGTCACTGACTGCGCATATTAGCAACCTCCATCTCCATTTCAACATTTTCTTCTTCATCATTTTATAGCAATGAGGTCCGTCTCACTATTTTACGCCGGATGTGAAGAACCCTATTTTCTTGAATCTTGTAATCTTTGCTCCAAGCCATTGGTTCAAAACAGTGACATCTATATGTACAGGTATCATTGATTCCATTCTCCTGTTTTTTTTATTAGCATATTGAATCAGAAAATTGTACCTTGTGCATGACTAGTTGTACCAATTCGATGGTTTTTTTGATTTCTTACTTGGGCATAAAAATGTCAATTTTGGATGACTTTTTACTTCAAGATGTAGAACAGTAGAAGAATATCTAGATACGTCATAAATGTATAAGTAGATGTAACTTGATAGTCAATAGGTTATTCTATGCATGTACTTAATTTTTGCTTAGATTTACTAGCAATAAAAGAAAAGGTAAAAAAGATTTACTTAAAAAGATTCATGAACTATAAAGTTATGCTAAATGGAATATCAATTTCGTACCATGAGTGTGTTTGGAGGACACATTTTAATTAGGAGCTTATAAGCTAAAAAAAGTAGAGCTTATAATTTTAATAAGCCTAAGATTTGAACTTTTGGTTTGATAGCATAGCAAAAGTATAGCTTATTATATGATGTAGAGCTTAAAAAATAAGCTTTTTCCAACTATCTTCTCTAAAAAATGAGAGTTAGATTTGTAATATAACCTGTTATATTGTTTTGCATGTTATATTTGAGCACTTTTAAGTTAATTCACAACAACTATACCAAACACTTATAACTTCTTGCTAAAAAAATAAGCTCTAGCTACAAATTTCCAGCTCTAGCTAGTTCGATTATACGCAGTTGACGTAAAAATGCAAGCTTTTTTTAATGGGATCTTGAAAAGGCCCAAGAATACTTTAATGCTAATTGGTCTATTATATGTTCATGTATTTGTGCACCATGTGAATTACTTATTGAGATTGGTTTTTATGTTGTAACAGAGGGAACACACCATTTTGTAGCCAAGAATGCAGACAAGAACAAATGGACATTGATGAGGCGATAAATAAAAGATGTAAAAAAGCCTCCAAGGAATTAAAATCTAAAGTCAAGAAATCTACAATACAAACTAGAACTCCTGTTGTGGCTTGAAGAAATTATTCCCCCAAAAAGATTTCTACAAAGAAACTGTTGGGAAAACTTTGTTATGATGATAACTTTAGTGACACATTGTGGCTCTCATTGTTTATTGAAAGATCTTCAATTTTGATCTTTTGTGTTTATGATTATAGTTGTCTTGTATCTTGTATGTGGCTACCAACACAACAACAACAAAACTTAATCCCGCATATGCAAAGTATGGGGAGGTGAGATGTAGACAAATATTCTCTTATCTTAAAATAAAGAGAAGTTATTTCTCTATCTAGAGTGAAAACACTTCAAGAAGTAGAGAAAGTCCTCCCTCTCAATGTTCCATGGACAGTGAGATTGCTTCCGAGTGGACTTCCGGCCAATAAATAGGAAATTTTTTTAAAAAAATTAAATAAAAAATAAAAAATAAGACGCCATGAAAATGGTAGAATAAAATTCCCATGGGTTTTTAAATGTTGAAGTAATAATCTAGAAGGTGGCATGATAAAGTCAATTTGATCACAACTTTCATATGGTTGTCAAGTTGATTACAACTTTCATGTAGTTGTCAATTTTATTACAACTACCATATAATTGACAACTTGTTTACAACTATCATATGGTTGTCAATTTGTATACAACTTCTTCATTTCCAAGTAAAATAAATAGAGCATCATACATGCTCATTTATACATCCAAAATTTAAGAATTAATCTTGTGTACTAATAGATAAAATAGAGAGTTAGTGAGTGTTAATCTCCTAATTACAAGAGATATAAAGATTTGTGCTTATCCTTGTAACTAGAGAAAAGTGTAATTCCTATTATTCTTATTAGTGAAGCGTTTCTTTCCTTGCCCATGGTATTAACCTTATTTGGGGTTTTCCACGTTAAATCTCGCTCCTATTATTGTCGTTATTTCAATTATTATTGGCGGTTTGCTATAATTCGGTGTTCCATTTTTCAACAAGTGGTATCAAGAGCTAAGGTTCTTATATCTAGTGTGTATTAGTCTACTTATCGTATGCTATGTGGTCGCCACGATAGTGGACTTTTCACGTCAGAAAATAAGTAAGAATATTTTCACTTGATAAAAGTTCCCGGGTACTATTTCTCGAAAAATAATATTGCCGAAAAGAAGATTGTAATTATAGCAATGTCTACGAAATTTGAAATTGAAAAGTTCAACGAGAGTAATTTCTCGTTATGGAAACTAAAGATGAAAGATATCCTTAGAAAGGATAAGTGTTTAGCGGCCATCAGTAAACGGTCATCTGAGTTCACTGATGAAAAGTGGGAAGAGATAGACGGTCAAGCTATCGCAAATCTTCATCTGACACTAGCAGATGGCGTTTTGTCTAGCATAGAAGAAAAGAAAATGGCAAAACAGATTTGAGATCACCTCGTAAAATTGTACGAGACCAAATCACTCCACAACAAGATATTTCTAAAAAGGAAACTCTATGCTTTACGCATAGTGAATCCACTTCAGTGAATGAGCACATTAATAGCTTAAATACTCTATTTTCGCAACTCGCTTCATTGAGTTGCAATATAGAGGTACAAGAGCGTGCTGAACTTCTACTTCAGAGTCTACCTGACTCGTATGATCAACTCATTATCAACCTAACCAATAATATTCTCTCAGAATATCTAGTCTATGACGATGTTACAACTTCTGTTCTAGAAGAAGAGGGTCGGCGCAATAGAGAGGAGAATAGACAGGCTGGTTCACGACAAGTGGAGGCCTTGGTGGTGACAGGAGGTAGATCGACGGAACGTGGCCCAAGTGGGAATCACAATCATGGTAAACTGAAGTCTAAGAAAAAGAAGACTTACACATGCTATAATTGTGGCAAGAAAGGTCACCTGAAGAAGGATTGTCGGTGTTTAAATAACTTTATTCCTCAAGGAAATATTGCAAGCACTTCAGAAGATGGGACTGCTTTGGTTAGTGAGGCAGTGGTAGAAAATGAAGGCAGAAAGGCATTTGTTGATGTCTGGTTATTTGACTCAGGAGCTACTTTTCACATGACCCCTAGAAGAATGGTTCAAATGTGACGACCCGACAAAATCGCCATTGACGGCGCCGTCAACTTAGGTCCCGTTACGAGGTCATAGTCCCTAAATGAGACATGCACAAGTGATGACCCGAAAAAATCGCCATTGACGGCGCTGTCAACTTAAGTCCCGTTACGTGGTCATAGTCCCTAAATGAGACGCGTTTGACCAAAATTATGTCGCATTCATTTGAAACGTGTATGACTTGCAAAGTTTTAAGTTACCAAGCTGAAACAACCCGTCCACATTACTATAAACGCGGTACGTTATTCATTGGTCCCATAACGAGGTATTTGACCTCTATATGATACGTTTTAGAAAAATATTGCATTCGTTTCATAAAAAGCACACCATTATTATACATAATGCATGTTTTAAACAAGTGGACGATTATTTAAGAAATAATCCCCATGATGCATCGGTTACCAAATACTACACACATGACATAACTGTCGAATATAATACATGACAAAGGTTTTATTGAATGCAACACTTCATTTAAACAAAAGCATGAGACTCCATGCACAACTTTCTCAGATAATGCAACAGCGGAAGACTTTCTTAAGGACATGAGAATAAACATGCTTAAACAGTCAACACGAAGGTTGGTGAGATATATAGGTTTAGCATCGATATAAACATAGACCACAAGATTTCATAGTTATAAATATATGTACACTCGCAAGTGTATAA
Organism: Rutidosis leptorrhynchoides; assembly: GCF_046630445.1. NCBI lineage: Eukaryota > Viridiplantae > Streptophyta > Magnoliopsida > Asterales > Asteraceae > Rutidosis > Rutidosis leptorrhynchoides. Next base: position 143,656,556 of record NC_092338.1, read on the forward strand.
AAGTATTCTATAAGTTGTTGAGCGCTTCGGTAACCATACTTAACCATAAATGTAGCATATTCCCTTTATTATGAAATCTCACTACACTGTACCAAGTGTAGTAAAAACGAAATGCTATGTAATCATTTACGATACTAGAGCGACTAGCCCGGTTGGGGTTGTCAAACCCGATAGATCTATCAATAGGATTCGCGTATACATGTTCTTACAACATGTAAATATTAGTTACCAAACTATTAGGGAAGATATGCAAAGTGGTACAACTCAACGTAGAATATATTTTAAGTACTTGTGTCTATGGCGTAAAACATAAAATGCATGTATTCTCATCCCAAAATATTTGTAGATTTTAAAAATAGGACTATATACTCACGGTAGTAAAAGTATATTAATAATAAGTTTTCAGCTTATTAAAAATATGGCCGTCGTCCTTGGATTCACGAACCTATAATAATAATAATGATTCAGATAATAATACGACATGTGAATAAGATAAAACAAGTTCATAGAATACTTTATATTAATTTTTAATATTTTTATGTTAGTAGTCCTTTGTTAGTAGTCCAAAATAGTCCGAAATGTCCAACAGTCCAATAATCGGTATATATAATCTTAGAATTAACCCACAACGTATTGTATATGTATTGTCTTTGCTTCAACCCAGAGACGTATTGTATACATATTGTCTTAGAATTTATCAAAACGTATTGTATACTTATTGTCTTAGGATTTATCAAAACGTATTGTATACTTATTGTCATGGAATGTACCAAGATTATTATATATATATATATATATATATATATATATATATATATATATATATATATATATATATATATATATATATATATATATATATACAATCTCGGATTTAACTAAGATTATAATATTTTGTTATATTAATGATAACATGTCCAAATATATATAGGATATAGGAAAAGTTAGCAAGGATATGGTTAATATAGTTTTTACAATATAAATTTCGTCCATACAACGTTAATATAGCAAGGATTTGTTTTTGTCCATACATAATCTTCGCGGAGTATTTCATTAATGTAATCAATACTTTATTATTTATTCTTATTGACATTCCTTGGTGACGGATGTTGATGCTTGTGAATTCTTGCAAACTTCGTAAGATATGAATGATGTTTTCTAGAAAGCTTCAAGTATATATAAGGTAAAATCAAACATGTAATTGAATAATACACTTAGTTTATTATGAAACGGAATTCATGGAGTTGAAACAGAGGTCGTAGTTAACGATGGTTAAGTTGTTAAGGAAGGATGTACATCATAGCATATTAGTAATATGAATTTAACCGAGTAGTATCTACCCTTATTTAATTCATACATAATAGCTTAGTATGGAAAGATATATTTTGATCTCAAAATTCACATATATATAAAATATACATATAATTTCTTCAGGGGGAATGAGTTAATACTTCATAACTCGTTGATACAATATACGCTTTGTTGATTTGTGATGATGTTGATGATTATGGAATTGGCGGAGCTCGTAGTGCTACAGGTTTTGTCGGTGTTGGTGATACTGTTGGTGATGCTGGTGGTACTACCGGTGATGCGTGTATAACAAGTCTAGCTTGTAAACCATGCACCATTCTTGTCAGGGTTTCTACTCTTCCTTCTATCATTTCGTTCCACTCATCTGATTTATGGTTAAGGTTGGAATAGATAATCTCTAAGACTTTAGAGATTACATAATCGCCGCAGAATTTTTCTCCAATGAAGTTATGAATAAATACTTCATCGTTGATTTTTATTAGTACTCTTTGGTATCTATGGTGCGTATGACGTTGATGCTCGAGGTACAGATTGTGACATTGAGGTGTGGGATGCGGATGTTGTTGTTGATGGTGGTAATGGTACTGTTGATGTTGCTGATGGTGGAACTGTTGATGCTGGTGATGCTGCTGGTGCTTGTAACCTTTGCACCATATTCTCCAAAGCCACTACCCGAGTGCGAAGTTCGTTGACTTCTTTTATTCCACCGGGATGATTGTCGGTTCGGACGAGTAGATGAATAAGATCTAGAATATGAGATAGTATATAATCTTGACGAGATACTCTGAAAATGAGAGAGAAAATGGTGTTTGGGACAGGTTCGCCGGTAAGTGCTTCAGGTTCTTCACCAAGAGGGAAATGTGGTGAATGGAAGGGATCACCTTCTTCTTATCTCCAATGATTAAGTAGACTGCGAACCCATCCCCAATTCATCCAGAATAGATGATGGCTAATTGGTTGATCCGTTCCAGTCACACTGGTTTCGGAGCTCGAGTGAAACTCCATATCGGAATCCGAGGGACTTGAACTAGTGGCGAGTTCCATTTCGTACGATTGAATAAATGATTTTTTGATATGAAATGATTTCCGACTATCGGATGGTATTCTAATTATATAGAATATCTATATATATATAGAATAAAAGATTTCGTAGATTACGGAGGAATTTACGGAATATATCAGGCAAAGTTTACAGTAACAGATACGCTAAGATGTGATTTAGTAGATATACAAAGATATGAAATTTGTCTATACACTATCTATGCAATACTTGCTGTAAGACACGTCAAGACTTAAGATGATAAACAGGTAATTTCCCACAAGAAATGATAAGCAAAACTTTTGATATGTAGACATGGCCGAAGTCCAGGCTCACTAATGCATCCTAACAACTATCAGTTAGACACACTAATGCAAGACCTGGTTCGCTAAGACCACCACTCTGATACCAACTGAAACGACCCGTCCATATTACTATAAACGCAGTATGTTATTCATTGGTCCCATAGCGAGGTATTTGACCTCTATATGATACGATTTAGAAAAATATTGCATTCGTTTCATAAAAACCACACCATTATTATACATAATGCATGTTTTAAACAAGCGGGTAATTATTTAAGAAATAATCCCCATGATACATCGGTTACCAAATACTACACACATGACATAACTGTCGAATATAATACATGACAAAGGTTTTATTGAATGCAACACTTCATTTAAACAAAAGCATGAGACTCCATGCACAGCTTTCTCAGATAATGCAACAGCGAAAGACTTTCTTAAGGACCTGAGAATAAACATGCTTAAACAGTCAACACGAAGGTTGGTGAGATATATAGGTTTATCATCGATATAAACATAGACCACAAGATTTCATAGTTATAAATATATGTACACTCGCAAGTGTATAAAAGTATTCTATAAGTTGTTGAGCGCTTCGGTAACCATACTTAACCATAAATGTAGCATATTCCCTTTATTATGAAATCTCCCTACACTATACCAAGTGTAGTAAAAACGAAGTACTATGCAACCATTTACGATACTAGAGCGACTAGCCCGGTTGGGGTTGTCAAACCCGATAGATCTATCAATAGGATTCACGTATACATGTTCTTACAACATGTAAGTATTAGTTACCAAGCTATTAGGGAATATATGCAAAGTGGTACAACTCAACGTAGAATATATTTTAAGTACTTGTGTATAGGCGTAAAACATAAAATGCATGTATTCTCATCCCAAAATATTTGTAGATTTTAAAAATGGGACTATAGACTCACAGTAGTAAAAGTATATTAATAATAAGTTTTTCAGCTTATTAAAAATATGGCCGTCGTCCTTGGATTCACGAACCTATAACAATAATAATGATTCAGATAATAATACGACATGTGAATAAAATAAAACAAGTTCATAGAATACTTATATATTAATTTTTAACATTTTTATGTTAGTAGTCCTTTGTTAGTAGTCCAAAATAGTCCGAAATGTCCAACAGTCCAATAATCGGTATATATATAATCTTAGAATTACCCCCACGATGTATTGTATACGTATTGTCTTTGCATCAACCCAGAGACGTATTGTATACGTATTGTCTTAGAATTTATCAAAACGTATTGTATACTTATTGTCTTAGGATTTATCAAAACGTATTGTATACTTATTGTCATGGAATGTACCAAGATTATTATTATTATTATATATATATATATATACAATCTCGGATTTAACTAAGATTATAATATTTTGTTATACTAATGATAACATGTCCAAATATATATAGGATATAGTAAAAGTTAGCAAGGATATGGTTAATATAGTTTTTACAATATAAATTTCATCCATATAATGTTAATTTTAGCAGATTTTGTTTTGCTCGCCAAATATTCATTACAACTCCGTTTGAAGTGAATAAAATTGCTATGGATTCCTTAAGAAGTTAATTTTTCAAAAACAATTCGAAAAGTTCAGCCCATATATTAATATTCAGAGTTTTACCCTCTTTTTGTGCCGGTAGACAGATTTGGAAGAATCCCGGCACCCACCCAATATATGATTTTTGAAAAAATACTTTCACTTTGTCTAAAATCATGAAAAAAATATTGGAAGTCTTATTTACATATATTAACATATTTCCAAAGTCTTAGCCTCGAACTCAAAGTCTAAGATAGGTTTTTAATTCCCAACCCAAAACAGCCCGCTTTTTACCGAATGGAGATTAAACGATATATGTTAAGTTTCAAGGTGTTCTTCATATGTACAAGTTATAAGTTCTTATATTAAATTAATATAACATCATAATACATATAAATAAGTGTTATTAGAGTTAAGTTAGAAAGATTATATTAGTTCTTCAAACAAGTTTAGAATCAACTAAACTATGTTCTAGTTTATAAACTCTTATGTAGATAGCTATAAACTTATGAATTGAATAAGAGTTGAAGTAGAGTTTTTACCTCAAGTTTAGAATGTAAAGTTGCTGGAAAGAAGTAGTAGAACAAAACTTGAGAGAGTTCTTGCAAGTGTGTGTGAAAATTGGAAGTAAAATTTGGAAAATGAATGTGTAAAAATAAATTAGAAATGGTGCTTATTTATAGGCTTGAAAATTTGGGTTTTTAGTGAAAATATCTAAGATAAGTTAAAATGTATTAAGTCATGGATGATATATTAAATTGATTAGGTCATGGATGACATATTACACAAATAATTGCAGATTTCTATTGGTATATACCAATAGTAAATACTTTTAGAAGCTGTGTATAATACGGGTAAAAATACCGTATGAATGCGAGTAGAATTCTTGAGGAAATTGAACGGAAATATGAGTATAGCTATCCTTTATATGTATTGGTATATTATAAAGTGTATTCAATACTTGTAAGGATGTATTTATACTCGTAATTCATTATATGTAAATACATATTAACATAAGTTAATTACTTCATTTAAATAGTAATATATATATTGTTCAAAAACTCTTTAAATTAGTAGTATAAAAAAATATATATAATACTTTGTTAATATACTTAATGAGATATTTAATTATCATATTTTCAAGTTAAATCTATATATATATATATATATATATATATACACACACATATATATATATATATAATTAATACAAGTTATGACGTTCTTGAATCGTAAGAATAAAAGGGTGGTCAAATGTTTACATAAATTCCATTTCAATTAATCAAGTCTTAACATGTTTGATTGCTTAACATGTTGAAAACATTTAATTGTGTAAATATTAATCTCATATATATTAACGGAAAAATCCGGGTCGTTTTACACATAATTGTTCGTGAATCGTCAAGAGAAGTTGATGGGTAAATGAGTACATGAACACAGTTCAAAGTTTTTGAGATTTCAACATTACAGACTTTGCTTATCGTGTCAGAAACATATAAAGATCAAGTTTAAATTTGGTCAGAAATTTCCGGGTTGTCACTGTACCTACCCGTTAAAGAAATTTCGTCCCAAAATTTGATTGGGATGGTCATGGCTGACAATAAGTATGTTTTCATGACTCTTATGAGTTGGAAATTAGAGTTTTATTGTCATTAAGTAATATGGATAAGACAATGTGTTTATGTGAAGAGTACGAGTTAAGCTACCACAAAAAAGTGAAATGAGTAGGTGTAGATTCGTCATATCTCTTGACGTAGATAGGATTGATTTCCAAGTTCAAGAGATTTGGATAAAATATTCATAATAAGATTTGATTCTTCGGTAATAAGGGGAATTAGGATCCGCTTTAAATGCGATCATCTATTTTGATTGCTCTGTCGGATATTTTACTATAAATTCACCCCCTTCGTTTCCTTAAAACTCACACCTTCTATTCTTTCTCTCTCAATTCATACTTTAAAGTATTCGTCAATATGCTCCATCCGGTTCTAATCCTTGATATACTCCTAAATTTTATATCCGTCATTCTTCTTTTTCATCTGCCGCCGGAAGAATCTATTCACTTCTACTATACTCTTGGTTTTATAGTGTTTTTAGTTCTCCCGTGTCTTTTCGTTGCAATACATATTGATATACACGGTTTGTAATTTATGTATTGTCGTTGGGCCTTATATCTTTCCTTATTTTTCGGAGTCCCTGCTCCTGTTTTTCCATAATCATTGACATCTACGGTTAATGGTCTTTTCTGTTTGCTGCGATTTATACCCCCTTTCTATTTCGGAGCTTCATGCTTTTGTTTTCTTTTCACAAGTAATGGTCCAGAATTCGTAGGTATGGAGTTTCGAATTATCATAATATACAAAGTAGGAAGGAAAGGTAGTAGCACGATTTGATTTGTCAAATTACCAGAATATCCGGAAAAGACAGAATCATCAAGAAAATATTTTCTTGATATTTTTTTAGAGGTTAAATAGAATGGAAGAGTCGTGTAACATGGCACATGATGACGTTATGATCTGTGAATCATCACATTCCATTTAGAAACTCAGCATGACTTATTGTAATATAATCACGTTAATCAAGTGTCATTATGTTATACTAACTCATGCTTCAGTTGCCAACACTACTTCAAAAACATTCATATTTTAAACTCGAAGGTTTCAGAATTTAGAAACTAAAATAGTTTCTTTTATGATGTAACACAGATAGCGCGAAGAGGTAAATGATTTCGGATAACAATAGTTATGAAGATATCTTCAGAAACATCGAAGATATTTATAATGCAAGATATTATGATATCTTAGAATATCTAAGATCAGAGGATGATGAAGAATATTGTCCGCAAGAGTTGAGAGTAAGGAGCAAGGTATTCGCTAAAGACTTCAGCAGACACATAATCATTTGGATTCTTTGAAGGAATATTTAGTCTTTGTGATTTGTCCACAGCCTCCTTCATGGTTTGCTCAATCCGTTTTCCAATTCCAAACCTTCTCTTTTTCTGAGCTTTACCAACACACTATTCTTTATCATCAAACTTTTGACTGTTACGGTTGTCTATAGTTTCTGCTGCTTCATTTAGCTTTTTCAAAATTTAGGGTATTGATTCGTAGACTGGGTGCTTTTCAGATCAGAATTGAAGATCAAAATTTCCAGGAGTTACACATTATATGTATACATATAATTGAAGTGAAAACACTGCGAGATTCGAGATTGATGATTGATGATTCCCGATAATTGGTATAGCAATTATTGTTAGAGGATGTAGGTAAGTACATGATGGGGTTTCATGAATAATATAGATATTTTTCAGAGAGACTAAAGCCGAAGTTGCTGGTACATCTGCTGATAATATAGTGGAATATAAAAGGTGCTCCGGTAATGATGGCGAAGGGGCAACGTATATATTGAGGTTATAATACGGCTAATCCGATTGAAAAGTCGAGGTTGACTTGCTAGAACCGTGACAAAACTGGCTACTTTGAAAAGGATTTGCAAGGTTATTTTCGGCAACAACAACGCTAATGGCTGACGGATTTGTGTTAAACCAGGTGTTTTCCAGATGCATGATTGTGGATAACATGTGGTTGGATCATTATCTCGATTGTTACTTAATTGAGGTGTTTTCAAGAATCATGAAGGGTTTGAATGTAGATTGCAATGAATTTTTGAATAACACAAAAATTGTTTTATGTGTTTAATGAATAGAAGTGATGTTTTAGCACAGTTTTGAAGTCAAAGTATAGCTTTGAAAGATGTAGAGATTTAAGAGTGATGTCTCCCATTAAGTCTTAACTTGGATTCTGATCTGTCAAAATTAGAATATGAAATTGAATTTGGATGAGAACGGTTGTTTTGATTTCTATGAAAGAATGTATATCGTTGTGAAAGTAGTGAGTATAGTTAATGATTGCTGAATCAGATTTGAAGAATGCAATATATTAATTGTGAATTTATATATCTCTCGGGTATTACCTACCTGTTAAAAGTTTTACAAGTAATATTTTGGTACATGAGAATTTTTATTACAGTCTTTATGAAAATATATGTATTTTTTCTTCAGATGTAATACAGATTTGATGAGTTAATATTAAATTAAGCTCATTTGATTTTCGGCTGGAATTAGAAATGAATAATCTCTAAAACAATAGAGATTACATAATCTTTGCGGAGTATTTCACAAATGTAATCAATACTTTATTATTTATTCTTATTGACATTCCTTGGTGACGGATGTTGATGCTTGTGAATTCTTGCAAACTTCGTAAGATATGAACGATGTTTTCTAGAAAGCTTCAAGTATATCTAAGTGTAAAATCAAACATGTAATTGAATACTACACTTAGTTTATTATGAAACGGAATTCACGGAGTTGAAACAGAGGTCGTAGTTAACGATGGTTAAGTTGTTAAGGAAGGATGTACATCATAGTATATTAGTAATATGAATTTAACCGAGTAGTATCTACCCTTATTTAATTCATACATAATAGCTTAGTACGGAAAGATATATTTTGATCTCAAAATTCACATATATATAAAATATACATATAATTTCTTCAGGAGGAATGAGTTAATACTTCATAACTCGTTGATACAATATACGCGTTGTTGATTTGTGATGATGTTGATGATTATGGAATTGGCGGAGCTCGTAGTGCTACAGGTTTTGCCGGTGTTGGTGATACTGATGGTGATGCTGGTGGTACTACCGGTGGTGCGTGTACAACAAGTCTAGCTTGTAAACCATGCACCATTCTTGTCAGGGTTTCTACTCTTCCTTCTATCATTTCGATCCACTCATCTGATTTATGGTTAAGGTTGGAATAGATAATCTCTAAGACTTTAGAGATTACATAATCACCGCAGAATTTTTCTCCAATGAAGTTATGAATCAATACTTCATCGTTGATTTTTATTAGTACTCCTTGGTATCTATGGTGCGTATGATGTTGATGCTCGATCAGGATTTTACTTCGTTGTTAAAGTTTGGTTTCACGACTAATAATTTCAACCGGTTTTCCCATGAAGTGGAGTTTTTCATCGATAGTAAGCTCATCAAAAGAAACAACAAGTTCTTGTTCGGCAAGACACTTCTTTAAGTTTAATACATGGAATGTAGGATGAACGGATTTCGATTGAGTTAGGAGTTCGAAACGGTAAGCAACGGGTCTAATACGCTCCAAGATTTCAAAAGGATCAAAATATCGCGGATTTAGCTTTCTACGTTTCTCGAAATGGATTACACCTTTTCAAGGTGCGACTTTTAACGTTACGCGGCTACCCACTTGGAATTAGAGAGGTTTACATCTAACATCGGCATAGTGGTGATTACGGGCCTTCTTGAGCCTTTCTTGGATTTGAATGATCTTAACGGTTATTTCATGAATGAGTTCGGTTCATGGATTTTCTTGTCACCTACTTCGGCCCAGCAAATAGGAGAACAACATTTGCGGCCATATAGAGTTTCAAGAAAGGTGCGGCGTTAATACTCGAATGAAAACTATCGTTGTAAGAGGAATCAATTAAAGGCAACAATTACAAGTTCGTGATATGTTTTCCAGGGTTTGAATCGTATGTTTGCTTGGTCCGTTAGTTTGTAGATGATACGCGGTACTCATGTTTAAACGTGTTCCCAAGGCTTCTTGTAAGGCAATCCGAAATTTAGAAGTGAAGCGAGTATCTCAATCTGAAATAAATGACAATGGCACACCGTGTCGAGATAGAATTCCTAAAATGTATATTAGTATAAGCTTTTCCCATCTTGTCGGTTTCTGAAAAACGTTTGTTAGAGCAAGTTCTTATCAGTTTCTGAAAACGTTAGTTAGGACTATTCACCCCTTGTGGCGAATACTAGTATAACATGAAGAGTCTCTTTCTCCATTGAGAATTTAGATAAAAGATTTCCTTATACATAAGTACGAGTGTAATACGAGAGAATTTTCTGCCTCGATGTGAGCATATCATGCATTTTGGTAGTTCGTTGATAAAACTGTGCGAAAACGAGATAGTATACACGTGTAGCATATGTTTTGAAGTTGAAAGAATTGGTCATTTATTCAGAAGCATCATTATGATTTGGAAATATCAAGATGTGTCCCTGGTATGGTTGTTATCAATATTCTCGAAGTTTTCAGATGGCAACAAGGAAAAATAAAGTCATGTACATGGCACATGGCGGTGATTAGGTTGATCGAGTCCAATCACCATCACGAGTCATTAGAACTTTAGTATGAATTACCATGATATAACCCCATTGATTGAGTGTCGTTATATTATACTAACTCATACCTCCATTCCCACATCACTCCATAGAGTCAAGTTCGTGTAATCGTGAAGATTTAAAATGAACAAAATGTAACGGCATCTCTAACGTAACTCGTATTTAATCGAAAGAATTAGTGCAACTCTGAAGATGCGTTTCTCGAGGAAAGTGTATAACTGGTTGTTCACGTCAATGCGGTTCAAGTCAAACAATAATGTATTTAGGTATGAAAAGAGTAACGAATTAGGATAACGAGTAGTACGCAACCATAGTGATAAGCAGTGATGACGATACTCATCTAGAGTAGTGGTGGTAGTAACAAGAAGTGGTAGATTGTGAAGATCACCGGTGTAACATCGGTAGTGGTTAATGATTTCCATAGTGGTGGAAACTTTATAGTACTCGTAGATAGTAAGCTGGGACGGTGGTGAATAATAACCTGGGAGACCAAGTTCCCGAACTAGTATAACTAATGAAGTCATCGTCATCCTTACGTGTATGGATCTTGAATTTACGTGTGTTACCAGAAAGTGGCAGAATATGGATTCGCATGACGAGAGTTAGGTACAATTAAGAAGTTCACCTAAGAAAGATTCAAGTATATAATGCACCAGTAGTTAAATAAGTGCTATCTATAGCAAATGCAAGTCAGAATGCAATGGTTAACTATCCGGTTATAGTCTAGATTCACTAATGCGTTCTAACGACTCTGTCAGACACACTAATGCACCTCTTAGATCCCTACAACCAACGATCTGATACCAACTGTGACGACTCGACAAAATTGCCATTAACGGCGCCGTCAACTTAGGTCCCGTTACGTGGTCATAGTCCCTAAATGAGACATGCACAAGTGACGACCCGACAAAATCGCCATTAACGGTGCCGTCAACTTAGGTCCCGTTACGTAGTCATAGTCCCTAAATGAGACGCGTTTGACCAAAATTATGCCGCATTCATTTGAAACGTGTATGACTTGCAAAGTTTTAAGTTACCAAGCGGTTCGACAACGAGTTTAAGTTTACAAAAGTTAATAAGTATAAATGAAATAACTTGCGACATAATATAAGTTGAAAATCACGATTGCTATAAATAGCGTAAGTATGTATGCTTTAAGTTTGAATCCAAAGGTGCTATCACTAGCGTATGCATGTATGCATGACCCCAAGCAAGTAATCAAAGTGTGCGGAAGCATGTATCAAGTAGCCAAGTATGAACCTGAGAAACTGATAGTGCTCCAAATGAACATATATTTAGGCACAATATCCTTCCAATATGTAAAGCTTTTAGTTGCTATTGTTCTATTTTTATGTTGTAATCGTTTAAATAAATAAGTGCGAAGACAAAAGAAGAAAACGACTATTTGAAGACGCAAATGACCAAAAAGCTCAAATGTACAAGATACAATCCAAGTGGTTCCATTTATTGATAATAAACATCTAAAAATGACAAGAGTACGAGCCGAGGAACACAAAGTGCACGATATCTACGCGTACGAAAGGACGTTCGAAAATCCGGAACCGAGACATAAACCGAGCATCAACGCGCGAGTCAACTGTCCTAAAATTACGAGTCAACTATGCACAAGAATATAATATAATATATATATAATTAATATAAATTATATATATATTATATATATAATAATATGTCGACAAGCAAGAAAACAAAAAATATGTGAGCTGGATCTGACGGCCATGCGATCGCATGAGAAATAGGCATAAAATCCATGCGAGTGCATGAGCTCATGCGAGTGCATGAGATTTGCACTAAAAAACCCATGCACTAGCATGGGCATCAGAATCAGGAATTATGCCTATAAATATCATGCTTCTGCTCGACGAAATGTACACCATCTTTTTCTTTTCCTTCATCAATGTAATATATATTTATATTATAATTTTAATTTAATTTAATTTTAATAATAAAGTTATGGTTTAGTTGGGTTATTGTAAGAAATGTTTTACGGGTTTTAAGTCGGAACTCTGTCCGTGTAACGCTAAGCGATTAATCACCACTGTAAGCTATGTTCTTCCTTTTTAAATTAATGTCTCGTAACTAAGTTATTATTATGCTTATTTGAGCCAAAGTAATCATGATGTTAGACTAAATATTAAGACGGGGTTATTAGATTTTGTACCATAATTAAGGTTTGGACAAAAGACCGACACTTGTGGACATTGGACTATTGACTATTAATAGATAGGGGGTATTGTCTAATCGAATGACAACTCATTAGAATCTGTCGAACCTATCTTCAAATTAGTTAATCTAATAATTATTAAAATGATAATGTATGTTCTATTTAGTTACGTTTATACGACATCTTTACGATCATTTAATTAATTATTCGGGTTGGGTAATTGATTATTCATTCTGATCAAGTGGGTAAATTAATATTCATATCTCATTAAAATAGGGGTGGATTACATACAAGGATAATTGGTGTAATTGTTAACAAAGTAATAAAACCTTGGATTATACGTAGTCGATAGCCTGGTGTAATCATTAAACAAAGTATTAAAACCTTGTTACAGTTCAAATCCCTAATTAGTTGAAATATTTGACTTCGGGAATAAGGTTAATTTGACGAGCATTTTATAATTATGACCGATGGACTATTATGGACAAAAGCCAGATAAGTATCAAATAAACCAGGACAAAGGACAATTAACCCGGGTAATAAATTAAAATCAACACGTCGAACATCATGATTACGGAAGTTTAAATAAGCATAATACTTTTATTTTATATTTCATCGTACCTTTATTTACTGTCATTTGAATTACTGCAATTTACTTTATCGAAATTTAAATTCTGTCATTTATATTATCATCATTTATCTTTACGCTTTATTTAAAATCGACAAACCGGTCATTAAACGGTAAAACCCCCTTTTATAATAATATTACTCTATATAATTATATATATTATAGTTATTAAAATATAGCGTTAAACTCAGATAGCTTCCTGTAGAACGAACCGAACTTACTAAAAACTACACTACTCTACGATTAGGTACACTGCTTATAAGTGTTGTAGCAAGGTTTAGGTATATTCCATCTATATAAATAAATAAAAAACTTGTGTAAATTATATCGTATTTAGTAGTAAAAATATAACTATTTCGTATACGCCGCTGCACACATCAAGTTTTTGGCCTGCCGGGGAACGCCGAAGCGAAACGCTATTAAAAAAAAAATTTAAGCTTTAATTCATTTTTATAAAAATACGTTTTATATAATATAATCAAAAATATAAAGAAAAAGAAAAATATATATCTATATTTTTAAGTTTAGTTAAATTTAAAAAGTTTATATTTCTATTTATTGTGAAAAGTTATAAAAAAAACTAATAAGTAAATTTTTCTTATTTATAAGTTTTATATAAATATTTTACAAAAATATAAAACAGAAAAAAAGTAAAAATAATCGGGCCTAGTACTGTAGAAGCCCAATTTGTGATCCGAAATTCAGGTCCATGCGATCGCATGAACCGGAAGCTTCAAATCCATGCGACCGCATGGTGATGTCTGACACGTCTGAAACCTAGGACAGCTGAATTAGGGTTAAGTTAATTAATTATTATTATTATTATTAATTACCTAATTAGGGTTTATTTTAATAATGATTTAGTTTAGTTGTTATTTATTTTGTATTTTTTAGTTATATTTAGTTTTATTAATATAATAAATTAATACTTTTATAAAATAATAATATAAAAATAATATTTGTATAAAAATAAGTAATTTTATTATTTTTTTATCTTTTTATAAATTGTATATTTTAATCATTTATTTGTATATTTTTCGCTCGTAACTAGTTTTAAGATATAGTAAAAGCCATAGTTTATTTTTATTTCTATATTTTTAGGCTTTGCCGTAAAATCCCTTAAGTGCTTTTTCTTTAGACTAAGATTTAGGTGCTTTAGAATTTTGTGACGCCGTTTTAAGATTTTAGTACTTTTTAAGTTATTGCCGTTTTGGATATAGAATTCCTTTTAAGCTTTAATACCTTTAGGCGCAACTTTTTAGATTTAGTTTTTAGACTTTTAAGTTTCGACGTTTTTCTTTCTTATTTTTATTTTTCGACCTTTTATTTTCCGACGTTTTCCGACGAGCTCTTTTTCTTTCTTATTTCTCGACGCTCTAGTTTTTAGGACATAGAATTTTCTATTTCTTCTCTAAAATTTCAAAACGAAAAATTATTTTAAGCGGTTAAATTGATAGACATCGAAAATTTTCTGGTTCGTAGTAATAGTTGGATTTTTTAGTGGCGAGTTGTGGGCTTCTGATTTAAAGGGTCCTGGCTACCTGCTGCATCTATTGGCTATTCAAAACGTGGGCAAAATCAGAAAAGTCTATTAATTTGATAGCTTATATAATTTTTATCTTTTATAACTAATAGGATATTCAGTGAATGCACCGAGCAAAACGTTCACCAACTTTCATACGTTCACCACCTGTAACTCGATCAAGACATCTAGCCAATATTGTCGCCGTTGATTTTTCTTTAGAATCGTCATCTAGTCGACCAAGTACTCCAATTCAAATTTCCGATAATCCATTTTTTGAACCCGACTTCAAAATTGAAAACCCGGAGGATATTCAAGGACAATTCCAAGATCCAAAACCACTAATCATTCCTCCTGAACCACAAATCGTTAAATCAGAATCCTCTAGTGATTTGTATTCAACAATTTCAATTATGGAAGTAACAAAACCTCTAAGTATGAAAGATCGAATGAGAGCCACACGTACGGGCCAAGGACACGCCATTATTAAGCCAGACATTAATGCGCCAGATTATGAAATCAAAGGACAAATCCTACACATGGTAACTAATCAATGCCAATATAGTGGTACGCCAAAAGAAGATCTAAACGAACATCTTTGAACCTTTAATAGGATTTGTACTCTATTCAAAATCAGAGAAGTTGAGGATGAACAGATCTATCTCATGTTATTTCCCTGGACTTTAAAGGGAGAAGCCAAAGATTGGTTAGAATCGTTACCTGAAGGGGCGATTGATACATGGGATGTTTTAGTTGAAAAATTTCTTAAACAATTCTTTCCGGCATCTAAAGCTGTGAGACTTCAAGGAGAAATTGTTACGTTCGTGCAAAAGCCAAATGAAACATTATATGAGGCATGGACAAGATTCGGAAAATTGTTGAGGGGATGTCCTCAACATGGTTTAGATACTTATCAAATAGTACAAATATTCTACCAAGGATGCGACATTGCTACACGAAAAGACATCGACATAGCAGCTGGTGGTTCCATTATGAAAAAAACCGCAACCGAAGCTCATAAAATCATTGATAACACAGCCTCCCACTCACATGAGTGGCACCAAGAAAAAGATATCTTTCGTTCATCTAAAGCGGCTAGAGCCGATTCTAGCCATGACTTTGATTCCGTTTCCGCAAAAATAGATGCTTTCGAGAGACGAATGGAAAAGATGAATAAAGATATTCACGCAATACGAATTAGTTATGAGCAATGCGGTGGACCACACTTAACGAAAGATTGTCACATTGAGCAAACCATGGAACAACGAGAGAATATTTCCTACATGAACCAAATGCCGGGAAATAATTATCAACCTCCAAGGCCAAACTTCAATCGAAATCAAAACATTCTTTACAATCCAAATGAGCCAAACAATAACTCGTACAACCAACAATGTCTGAATAACCAACCAACTCAAAACAACACTTTCAATCAACAAAGACCTGGCTTATATAAACCACCACAACAAACCGAAGAGAAAAAGCCAAATCTAGAAGAAATGATGGCAAAGCTAATGGAATCTCAAACACAATTTATTACATCTCAAACCCAAACAAATGAGAGGTTTGATCAATCATTAAGAACTCAACAAGTTTCCATTTTAAATCTAGAAAAACACGTAGGTACTCTTGCTAGCATGATGAGTGAGAAGGAACAAGGAAAGCTACCGAGTAATACTGAAGTAAATCCTCGGAATGAGAATGTTAATGTGGTGTCAACAAATTATGAAAAACCAGCTCCAGAAGATGGGAAGGTTTTAGATGTAAGTAACAATGAAGAAGTTACAGCACCACCACCACCAACCGAGTATGTAAAGCCGGTGGTGGCACCATACAGAACACCCATCCCGTTTCCAAGAAAAGGAGTTGAGTATGAGCAAGTAATAGTTAATAAAGTTTGTGATACCTCTGAAAAGAAGAAGAAGAAGAATAAGAAAATGCAAGAAACAAAAACCGTAAAGATAAACCCGGTGAAGACAGTTCCACCAAAAGTTCCACCCAGGTTGGGTGATCCGGTTGAATTTATTGTTCCTTGTCTACTTAGTGATTGTGTCATGTATGATGCACTAGCAGATTTAGGTGCGAGAGTGAGTGTTATGCCTCTTTCATTATATAAGAGATTAGGAGTAGGTGAGTTAAGTCCAACGGAAATGAGTGTTCGACTCTTTGATCAAACCATTAGGCACCCAGTTGGAATCGCTGACAACCTACCCGTTCAAGTGGGTAATTTAACCTTTCTAGTCGAATTCATTGTCATTGACATAGAAGGGGACCCAAATATTCCTCTAATTTTAGGTCGTCCATTCTTAGCGTCCACTGGGGCGTTATTTGATGTAAGAGAGGGTAGAATGAGGTAGAATGACACTTAGTGATGGGGACAAATCGATCACCTTTGTGAGTTGAAAGTCTAAATCTTCACCAACCAAAACTGTTGAACCAACAAAAATGATTGGTAAGAACCATATTGTTTTACCAACTCCAACGGTAGTGCTTAACAATAATAAAATGCCTAAGTATGGGGAAGATGAAGCAACACCTAATGATGACCTGATAACAAAGAACCCCGTTGTTGATACGAAATTAAATGACCCCATTATTAATAGTTCAATGAAGAAACTTATTAAACGGATTCGCGATGCTAGAACCAAGGGGAACTTTAAGTTATGTAACCGGTTAGTATCCAATCTTTCACCTAAAGAAAAGGCGAAAGTAGTTGAATTTGTGGATATTACACAGGAATCTGACCAATGGCTTAAAGCAAAAGTCACAGATATGCAAGTTGATTATGGTCCAAAAGAAATTGACGATGAAGTTAATCACAATTTCAACACCACAGCTACCTAAGTGTGGGGAGATTCAAATGTTCTAAAAGAAATTATTGTCTAGAGTTAGTTGTTCTGTTCTCGTGTAGTTTCGAGAATAGAATCCGATTGGTCTTTTCCACTAGCAGACACTAAAGAACTAGTTTTCTCCCCCCATTCTAAATTTTTGTTTTGTAGGTTTTGTATGAAATTAATATGCATTTTTAAATTTAAGTTTTTTTTTGTGAATTTAAAAATAAAAATTACTTTATTTCATTAAGTTTAAAAAATGATTTCTAAATTCATCGTAAGTTGAAGACTAGGTCATGGAACCGAAATTGCTTTACCCGAGGGTGGGGCGAAAAATTTTGTTATCATTATTTTTAATATTATTGATCTAAAGTATACCAAAAAAATTAAAAAATTAAAAAACCCAAAAATCTTTGCTTTTTAAACAATCGCTTTAAAAGCGACAAATTTTAAATTTTGTCGAGGGACGGACTAGGTAAACATACCGAAACTACCTAAAGTAAAGGAAACAAAATTTAAAAAAAATTATTCATTTAAATTGTTTTAATAAATAAAGGTTTTATAAAAAAAAATATATAATAAAAATATTATGTATGTTTGTAGTTTATCTTATGTATAAAATAGGGTAAAACAGCGCACTTTCAAAGACTGGCATTAAAGTTCAGCAAAAGCTACTAATTTTGACGACAAGACGTAAAATATCAAATGTGATATAAAATAATATGTTTGCAAACTCGGTATTTTTAATCACTTTTCTACACTAATCACCCTCTTGAATTTATAATTATAATCCGATTTCATGCAAATGGGGGCATTGCATGATCTCAAGTGTGGGGAAGGGTTATAAATTCTCTCGGGTTTACACTTAGTTTAATTGCCAAATTTTGTGAAAATTTGAAAAAATTTCAACTACATGAATTCAAAATCATGTTTATACATATTTATGAACGATAAAACTAGGTTATAATACCGAAATTATTGTTACCTCGGAGAGAACATAAATGAAGAAACAACCCAAAATGTTAGAATTCATTTAAAATGGAATAGAGGAGAATAAAAAGGCAAAGAAAAGAATAAATAAAAGCTAAGTGTGGGAAGAATTTACTAATTTCTTTAAAACACATATCACATATTTGGTACAGATTATTGCAGGTACTTTTGCTTTGGACTAAACTAATCAGTTTTACCCAATTTATTGTAATACCTTTAAAAGAATAGATGGATCTACACGATGAATTAATTCCATCATTAAAAGGAAGTAAAGTCTTCCGAAAAAGACACACGCTTCTTGATTTAGGTCAGGAAGTTGTCGTCCAGACCAGCTGTAGGTTGACGAAAAATCTAGAAAAATCATCTCTAAAATCAGCAGGAAATCCACGGACCTCAACATCAAACAGGGTGGCCAAGTGGTTAGACTTATCCTAACCATGAGAGGATCTGTCTCGTAAAATGGGGAGGGCGCCGTGCAAATTAGCTTGATAAGACTAATGAATCAGACCCCCAGAAAGGATAATCTCCTTAAAGATTAAAAATCAGCTTTTAAGCCTGATATTACTCAATCCTTGAGATTGACTTTAAAGATTGAGAATTACAAACTCATGGAATTCAATGATATCTAAACTCGAGCTTGAACGAGAAAATATTTTGATCAAAATTAAAACCGATTTGTTTTCTGAAAACTCATTTTCAATGCGTTCATTACCATTGAACGTAAAACCCTAGGAATTCACCGGAATTCATTAGATCACCTGAACCAAAGCGGGTGTCAACCGTAAGAACGGTGGTTAAATAGCATGGTCGAAGACAGGACCTTGTGCCAGACCGAAAAACTATAGGGTGATCTTTACTATTGCTCCTACAAAGGATAGTAATTGCATCCAACACGTTATAGACCATAATCAAAAGCATGTCACGGGACATTGCCTTAACAGTTTATTTGTTCAACGCTTTCCTTTACAACCGGACGGTAGTTTACCGAAAGGTAATATACGGGACAAGTAAACTGGACGTGTGCTTTCCTAATACAAGGTTAGCAAGTGGGTGACACAAAACCATAAGTTTTTGAGCTAAAATTTTGAAATCTGAAACCCACAAAAATATTTTGCAAACACCGGTGAAGGGTTATTCTGGAAAACTTATCTAGGGTAAAAGCTAGAATGAATTTTCAAAAGATCAAATGTTTTCATAAAGATCCAATTTCCTTAAAGGATCTAAATTTTCATAGTCATGTGGGACTGTAAACCACATCGTTACTATCATTGTTTATACCACCGTATTAAAATCACTGATGTATAAAGTGTGAGAATAAAAAAGTGATTCAAGTGAAGTGTGATTTTATTTTAAGTTCTGTATTGCTTGAGGACAAGCAACGCTTAAGTGTGGGGATATTTGATAGTGCTCCAAATGAACATATATTTAGGCACAATATCCTTCCAATATGTAAAGCTTTTAGTTGCTATTGTTCTATTTTTATGTTGTAATCGTTTAAATAAATAAGTGCGAAGACAAAAGAAGAAAATGACTATTTGAAGACGCAAATGACCAAAAAGCTCAAATGTACAAGATACAATCCAAGTGGTTCCATTTATTGATAAGAAACGTCTAAAAATGACAAGAGTACGAGCCGCAGAACGCAAAGTACACGATATCTACGCGTACAAAAGGACGTTCGAAAATCCGGAACCGAGACATAAACCGAGCATCAACGCGCGAGTCAACGGTCCTAAAATTACGAGTCAACTATGCACAAGAATATAATATAATATATATATAATTAATATAAATTATATATAAATTATATATATAATAATATATCGACAAGCAAGAAAACAAAAAATATGTGAGCTGGATCTGACGGCCATGCGATCGCATGGGAAATAGGCATAAAATCCATGCGAGTGCATGAGCTCATGCGAGTGAATGAGATTTGCACTAAAAACCAATGCACTCGCATGGGCATCAGAATCAGGAATTATGCCTATAAATATCATGCTTCTGCTCGACGAAATGTACACCATCTTTTTCTTTTCCTTCATCAATGTAATATATATTTATATTATAATTTTAATTTAAGTTAATTTTAATAATAAAGTTATGGTTTAGTTGGGTTATTGTAAGAAATGTTTTACGGTCGGAACTCTGTCCGTGTAACGCTACGCGATTAATCACCACTGTAAGCTATGTTCTTCCTTTTTAAATTAATGTCTCGTAACTAAGTTATTATTATGCTTATTTGAGCCAAAGTAATCATGATGTTAGACTAAATATTAAGACGGGGTTATTAGATTTTGTACCATAATTAAGGTTTGGACAAAAGACCGACACTTGTGGACATTGGACTATTGACTATTAATAGATATGGGGTATTGTCTAATCGAATGATAACTCATTAGAATCTGTCGAACCTATCTTCAAATTAGTTAATCTAATAATTATTAAAATGATTATGTATGTTCTATTTAGTGATATTTATACGACATCTTTTACGATCATTTAATTAATTATTCGGGTTGGGTAATTGATTATTAATTCTGATCAAGTGGGTAAATTAATATTCATATCTCATTAAAACAGGGGTGGATTACATACAAGGATAATTGGTGTAATTGTTAACAAAGTAATAAAACCTTGGATTATACGTAGTCGATAACCTGGTGTAATCATTAAACAAAGTATTAAAACCTTGTTACAGTTCGAATCCCTAATTAGTTGGAATATCTGACTTCGGGAATAAGGTTAATTTGACGAGCATTTTATAATTATGACCGATGGACTATTATGGACAAAAACCAGATAGGTATCAAATAAACCAGGACAAAGGACAATTAACCCGGGTAATAAATTAAAATCAACACGTCGAACATCATGATTACAGAAGTTTAAATAAGCATAATACTTTTATTTCATATTTCATCGTACCTTTATTTACTGTCATTTGAATTACTGCAATTTACTTTATCGAAATTTTAATTCTATCATTTATATTATCATCATTTATCTTTACGCTTTATTTAAAATCGACAAACCGGTCATTAAACGGTAAAACCCCCTTTTATAATAATATTACTATATATAATTATATATATATATTATAGTTATTAAAATATAGCGTTAAACTCAGATAGTTCCCTATGAAACGAACCGGACTTACTAAAAACTACACTACTCTACGATTAGGTACACTGCCTATAAGTGTTGTAGCAAGGTTTAGGTATATCCCATCTATATAAATAAATAAAAAGCTTGTGTAAATTATATCGTATTTAGTAGTAAAAATATAACTATTTCGTATACGCCGCTGCACACATCAGAAACATAGGTGTATTTGTAAACGTTGTTTTTGAACCACAAGATTTAGTGTAAGTTGATTATCCAAATCGTTTGCATTCTAAAGTGGTTGTACGTTCGTGAGCACCCAATTATCAAGACTTAACTGTTTTACAAACCCCGTTATCATAGTGTTAGAACCTACACTATACCCGAAAATATATTTCATCCGCTAACGGTAGCGAACCGTCCGAATGAGGGCGCATCAAGCCCGTATGGATCCACACAACATAAGTTCACGTTTACACCCTACAAGTGTAACTAATGATAATTGAATTGAGGCTTTTTTTTCTAACTCGCTGTGGAATTTTTGTTTTCGTGCTTGTGTTCAAAGCTTAAAAGTATGATACGTATATGTTTCTCATCCCATAATTTAAAGAATAAAAGTTGTTGAAAAGATGGGACTATGATCTCACCTTGAGTGCACGAGTATAAAGGTACTTCACAAAGTAAACGTGTGCATGAAAGTTGTTTAGTCTTGACCTTAACAAGTAAGTTGTACCAATACCGGGTAAGACATAAGGTCGGTCGAAATGTGTTCAATTAGTCCTATGGCTCGTTACGAGTCGATTATATAGCATGTGAATCAAGTTGTCAAGTTTCATGCAAGAATCAAGTATAAGAGAAAGGTTATAACGATTATACAAAGTATGGGTTAAGTTTGAATAAAAGTCAACTTTGGTCAAGTCAAAGTCAACAAAAAAGTCAACACGTTCGGGTCGGGTCTCGGACAATTTTTCTGAGTTATATAATCATATATGAGCATGTTAGAACAAGTTACATGTTAATTGGAGGTGCGTAGCATAGTTGGATTTAAATGTGAAAATGCGAAATTGAACAGCCCCTTTTCCAGGCAAACGCCGTGCCGCGCCAAAGGTGGGCCGCGCCGCGGCAATATACGTGGGCTGATCCCTGGGCTGTTTCAAGTGTTCAAGTCTCGAACCAAACTTCATTTTAACACAACTAATGAACCGTAAACACTTAAAACGCATGCCATACATCGTTGAAAAGGTATTTTAACGAGGAATACAACAAAATACATATCATCAAACAATTACATCATTTAAAATGACCAAATCCTCGTCGAATAATCGTTAAAAGTTCATCATTAAAGTTTCAAGTTCGTAAAACGCATTTCATGACTCGGGAACTTACTACTCACATGTAATATGCCGTTTTGTAGGTAATTACGCATACAATACAACTAAACACTTACCAACAACTTCTCATAGCATTCAAGGCATCAAAAGTTCATTTTAAATGCTATCAAATCCTAACCAAGAATCATGAATTCAACATTTATGTTAATGAAGTTTTTCCAAGTCAACCGACATACTAAAACGAAGCTAATGATGCTAGTAACACTTTTAATACATGAGCTTTAACATTTAACAACATTAAATCACCCAAAGTTCAAGATTAAACAAACCCTTTTTCAAGTTCATGCTAGTTTATGCACAATAACGATATCGAGCAAATAAATCACATATTCATGTTAGACTCGAGCCATGGACACTAACTAATACACTTTTAAGTTTAAAGGTCTAATTTATGAAAATTAAATATTTTGAAAAGCTTACCCCAAGCTATGAAATTAGTACCAAATTGAAGAGGATGATGCAAGGATCACAAAAGTACAATTTGTTTTGATGCTAGCTTCCTTGAAATGATTTAGATGATGATTTAATGTTGATGGAGAAAATAAAGTCTTGTTGCTAGTAAGAAAAGAAAGAAAAAGAAAAAGAAAAAGAAAAAGATAAATGGTGAATGTGAGGGAAAAAGGGAAGTATGTGGGAGGTGGGTGGAAGAGTGGGTTGACTGGTTGACCTAGTCACTAGTTTGCCCACTTGCCAACATTAGTCCCTCGAGTTTAAAAGCGGGTGCGTGAATTAACCGAACAAATTATTTTTAAAACGCTAGAGTAAACGAGAGATGTTATAATTTAAACGGGGTTATTGAAAATGCTAATTAACGGAAGATACTAATTTAGATAACGAGAGATATTATAAAAAAAGATGGCGTTAAAATAAATTTAACGGAAAAAGGCGGGTTATTACATTACCCACACCTTAAAAGAAAGTTCGTCCCGAAATTTAGTTGGAAGTAGTAGTCGTTGTTTCTTCCTCGAGATCTTTCGTCGCCAATTCTACGAATAAGTGAGGGTACTCCCTTCTCATTTGATCTTGGCATTCCAACGAACTTTGACGATCGGGATTTTACTTCGTTGTTAAAGTTTGGTTTCACGACTCATAATTTCAACCGGTTTTCCCATGAAGTGGAGTTTTTAATCGATAGTAAGCTCATCGAAAGGAATAACAATTTCTTGTATGGCAAGACACTTCTTTAAGTTTAATACATGGAATGTAGGATGAACGGATTTCAATTGAGTTATGAAAGGACCCGTCCTAATCCATCCGAACGAATTCATTACATTTGGTTACATCGCGAGGTACTTGACCTCTATATGATACATTTTCAAACATTTGCATTCGTTTTTAAAAGACATAATTTCTTTACAACGCAAGTTGACGGCATGCATATCATTTCATAATACATCCAACTATAATTGACTTAATAAAATTCCTGATGAACTCAACGAGTCGAATGCAACGTCTTTCGAAATATGTCATGAATGACTCCAAGTAATATCTCTAAAATGAGCAAATGCACAGCGGAAGATTTCTTTCTTACCTGAGAATAAACATGCTTTAAAGTGTCAACCAAAAGGTAGGTGAGTTCATTAGTTTATCATAATCGATCATTTTCATCATTTTAATAGACCACAAGATTTTCATTTTTCATTTCTCATAAATATACGTCCCATGCATAGAGACAAAAATCATTCATATGGATTGAACACCTGGTAAGCGACATTAACAAGATGCATATAAGAATATCCCCTATCATTCCGGGACATCCATCGGATATGATAAAACAACATCGAAGTACTAAAGCATCCACAACCATGGATAGGGTTTGTTAGGCCCAATAGATCTATCTTTAGGATTCGCGTTAATTAGTAGATCGGTTTACTAATTCTTAGGCTACCAAGCAAAAAGGGGCATATTCGGCTTCGATCATTCAACCATAGAATGTAGTTTCAATTACTTGTGTCTATTTCGTCAAACATTTATAAAAGCGCATGTATTCTCAGTCCCAAAAATATATATTACAAAAGCATTTAAAAAGGGAGTAATGAAACTCACAATACTGTATTTTGTAGTAAAAATACATATGACGACTTTGAATAAGTGCAAGGTTGGCCTTGGATTCACGAACCTATATCATTTGTATATTTATTAATATATATAATCGTAATCGAATAAATATATATATTATTATTAGTGATATAATATAATTTTTATATTAATAACTTATATATATTTCATTATTTAATTGAATGTATTCATTTTGTATATAAAAATATTAATATAGTTAAGTTATGTATATTAAATATTCTTTTATGTAATTACTCTTTTGTTTACAAAATACTAGTTATAATAATACTAGAATAATTATACTGATAATAATAATAATTTTCATAGTACTAATAATATTAATGATAGTATTAATAATAGTTTTTATAAAAATATAGATTTAAAGTAATGATACTTTTAGTAATAATTAAATTAATTTTCAATAATAATAGTACTTGTTAATGATATTCATATTAACGAAAATGCTAATATTAATAATAATACTTACATCAATATCAATAATACTAATAATTTTAAAATGATACCAATACTAATATTAACGAAAATACTAATAAATTTTATTATATTCATAATAGTAATAATAATAATATTCATAATAATAATAATAATAATAATAATAATAATAATAATAATAATAATAATAATAATAATAATAATAATAATATTTAAAGGGTACAGTTTATAATAATCTTAATAATACTTGCAAAATACTAATGTTAATGAAATTTTCAATACTTGTAAATATAAATATGATATTATTAATAATAATAATTATAATACTAGCAATAACAACAATCTTAATAATCATATTAATAACGATACCTTAAATGATAAAATTAATAATAATTATACAAATATAAATAATACTTATACTAAATACTAATACTATACTAATATTAATGATAGTAATAATTATAATGCTTATAAATATGTTAATAATAATAATAATTGTAAGTATGGTACTAATAACAATAATAATCATAATAATAATAATAGAAATAAAATTTAAGAGTGTATACCCTTGAGAAGCTTTTCCTAAAAAAAAAAATACCCTGGACCGGGCTCGATCTCGTGACCTCTCACTTAAACACAAACCCAAAAAACCATCTGCTCTGAATCGTTTTTCTGAAATTATACACACCCATAAACTACTTAACCTGTTGATCATGTTATCCTATTTCTACTTCATCTCCACGAATTTATATCGACTCAGGTTCCATTCAACCACATCACCAACATATTGGATTTGTTTTTTTTCTGGGTTTATAACTGAACAGAATTATACGTGATTACTAGAACTAATTTAAAACAAAACAAAATAAATAATAATAAAAAACTCGAACAGCAAAATAAGAAGCACGTATGAACTTTAAATTCAATTCGAGAATTTAGGATATTTTAGACCATAATTATAATATGATAAAGGTTGTAAACGACTCCTAGAAACTATCTGAATTCTCAATTTCTCTCAAAACCTTAAAACACATTTGAATTTCAAGATGAACACACTGGTTGACTTTTTGATTTAGAAACTTTGACCTTAAAATTAAAACTCGATAGGAAAAATTGGCATTTGAAACTTTACAGAAAGTTTTAGTGTAAGATTTCTAGCAACTTTGCTTTTATAGATTTTGAAATGGAATTCAAATTCGATGTTTTGATGAAAAGTTACAAGAACAGGGGAAAAACGGTTTTGTTCTTTTAAACTTCTGTTTTCCTTCTAATTAACAGCAGCTAGTAGTTTAATATACACGATAACAATGATCTTAATTTAATAATTGAAGCAGTATCATGATTTGATCGATAATTGTTTTATTATGGTAAATAGTCGACGTGAAGGGGATGTAAAATAGAATGAGGAGAAAACAAATTATATCCTGTTATTGATTCCCAATCAATTTTTTTTGTGTTCTGGATAATTGGATCGAGTTGGTAACATCAGCAGACAGATTACACAGCTTCAGACAACGATAGGCAACTGAATACGCTTTTATATAATTATTTAATTATGTATATACCGTATATATATATATATATATATATATATATATATGTATTTATCAGGATTTGTATTATGTGTATTTATCTATATAACAGTATTTGTATTTTATTATATATCTAATCTGATATATATCTGTATGTGTATATATCATATTAACTTTTGTATTAGTACTTAACAACATAAATGCATTATTAATTTTAAAAAATATCATTTATTTTTAATAAGAATAAGATTACTAATATTAATATTAATAATATTGTTAATGGTAATTATAATAATACTAATTATATTAGTATTAATAATAATATTAGTAATAATAATTTTTGTATATATCAAATTTCATATCTATGTAAAATATTTTTTAATAACACTAATATTAAAAGTAATAACCATATTATTATAACAATTACATATTAATATATTAGTATTCACCTATTATAAGTCACGTAATATAACTATATAACATGTATTACGTCATAATGAGTAAAATAATATCTAATAATAATATAAATCATAATAACTAAAATTTTACAACTAGTTATAATAATAATGTTGTTAAAAATGATAATAATAATAATGTAACAAATCGAATGTATCAAATTTCATATAAATATACTTTAATTAATAATACTAACTTTAATATTAGTATTAATATTTATTGTAATGATAATGAAAGTAATAATAACAATATTTTATCTTAGGATTACTTTTAATATATTAACATTACAATTCTATTAACTTTGTAATGTTTAATGATTATATACTATGTATAATTGAATTCTTATACATTACAATATACATATAATCATAATCATATATGGAAATCATATATTTATGTATAGATTCTTTTTAAATTACAAAAATCATTTGTATCTTTTTTTAATTCAAATGGTTAAATGGTATTATATTAATTCAAATTAAAGTATACACTTATATATATATATATATATATATATATATATATATATATATATATATATATTTATATATTTATATATTTATATTGTTTCTTACACACAATAGTTCGTGAATCATCGGGAATAGTCAAATGTTAAATGAATCCTTGTAAATAGTTCAAAAATTTTAAGACGCGACATAACAGGCTTTGCTTATCGTGTCAAATTCATATAAAGATTAAGTTTAAATTTGGTCGGAAATTTCCGGGTCATCACAAGTTGGGAGTTCGAAACGGTAAGCAACGGGTCCAATACGCTCCAAGATTTCAAAAGGATCAAAATATTGCGGATTTAGCTTTCTACGTTTCTCGAAACGGATTACACCTTTTCAAGGTGCGACTTTTAA
This sequence comes from Rutidosis leptorrhynchoides, assembly GCF_046630445.1. Lineage (NCBI taxonomy): Eukaryota > Viridiplantae > Streptophyta > Magnoliopsida > Asterales > Asteraceae > Rutidosis > Rutidosis leptorrhynchoides. The sequence goes on from NC_092338.1 coordinate 143,685,025, forward strand.
CGTTACGCGGCCATCCACTTGGAATTCGAGAGGTTTATGTCTAACATCGGCATAGTGGCGATTACGGGCCGTCTTGAGCCTTTCTTGGATTTGAATGATCTTAACGGTTATTTCATGAATGAGTTCGGTTCATGGATTTTCTTGTCACCTACTTCGGCCCAGCAAATAGGAGAACGACATTTGCGGCCATATAGAGTTTCAAGAAAGGTGCGGCGTTAATACTCGAATGAAAACTATCGTCGTAAGAGGAATCAATTAAAGGCAACAATTACAAGTTCGTGATATGTTTTCCAGGGTTTGAATCGTATGTTTGCTTGGTCCGTTAGTTTGTAGATGATACGCGGTACTCATGTTTAAACGTGTTCCCAAGGCTTCTTGTAAGGCACTCCAAAATTTAGAAGTGAAGCGAGTATCTCAATCTGAAATAAATGAGAATGGCACACCATGTCGAGATAGAATTCCTATAATGTATAGTTATATAAGTTTTTCCCATCTTGTCGGTTTCTGAAAAATGTTTGTTAGAGCAAGTTCTTATCGGTTTCTGAAAACGTTAGTTAGGACTATTCACCCCTCGTGGCGAATACTAGTATAACATGAAGAGTCTCTCTCTCCATTGAGAATTTAGATAAAAGATTTCCTTATACAGAAGTACGAGTGTAATGCGAGAGAAGTTTCTCCTTGATGTGAGCATATCATGCATTTTGGTAGTTCGTCGATAAAACTGTGCGAAAACGAGATAGTATACACGTGTAGCATATGTTTTGAAGTTGAAAGAATTGGTCATTTATTCAGAAGCATCAATATGATTTGGCAATATCAAGATGTGTCCCTGGTATGGTTGTTATCAATATTCTCGAAGTCTTCAGATGGCAAAAAGGAAAAATAAAGTCATGTACATGGCACATGGTGGTGATTAGGTTGATCGAGTCCAATCACCATCACGAGTCATTAGAACTTTGGTATGAATTACCATAATATAACCACATTGATTGAGTGTCGTTATATTATGCTAACTCATACCACCATTCCCACATCACTCCATAGAGTCAAGTTCGTGTAATCGTGAAGATTTAAAATGAACAAAGTGTAACGGCATCTCTAACGTGACTCGTATTTAATCGAAAGAATTAGCGCAACTCTGAAGATGCGTTTCCCGACGAAAGTGTATAACTGGTTGTTCACGTCAATGCGGTTCAAGTCAAAAAATAATGTCTTTAGGTATGCAAAGAGTAACGAATTAGAATAATGAGTAGTACGCAACCGTAGTGATAAGCAGTGATGACGATACTCATCTAGAATAGTGGTGGTAGTAACAAGAAGTGGTAGATAGTGAAGATCACCGGTGTAACATCGGTAGTGGTTAATGATTTCCATAGTGGTGGAAACTTTATAGTACTCGTGGATAGTAAGCTGGGATGGTGGTGAATAACAACATGGGAGACAAAGTTCCCGAACTAGTATAACTAATGAAGTCGTCGTCATCCTTACGTGTATGCATCTTGAATTTACGTGTGTTACCAGAAAGTGGCAGAATACGGATTCGCATAACGAGAGTTAGGTACAATTAAGAGGTTCACCTAAGAAAGATTCAAGTATATAATGCACAAGTAGTCAAATAAGTGCTATCTATAGTAAATGCAAGTCAGAATGCAATGGTTAACTATCAGTAGTAGTCTAAATTCACTAATGCGTCCTAATGACTCTGTCAGACACACTAATGCACCTCCTAGATCCCTACAACCAACGCTCTGATACCAACTGTGACGACCCGAAAAAATTGCCATTGACGACGCCGTTAACTTAGGTCCCGTTACGTGGTCATAGTCCCTAAATGAGACATGCACAAGTGACGACCCGACAAAATTTCCTTTAACGGCGCCGTCAACTTAGGTCCCGTTACGTGGTCATAGCCCCTAAATGAGACGCGTTTGACCAAAATTATGTCGCTTTCATTTGAAACGTGTATGACTTGCAAAGTTTTAAGTTACCAAGCGGTTCGACAACGAGTTTAAGTTTACAAAAGTTAATAAGTATAAATGAAATAACTTGCGACATAATATAAGTTGAAAATCACAATTGCTATAAATAGCGTAAGTATGTATGCTTTATGTTTGAATATAAAGGTGCTATCACTAGCGTATGCATGTATGCTTGACCCCAAGCAAGTAATCAAAGTGTGCGGAAGCATGTATCAAGTAGCCAAGTATGAACCTGAGAAACATATAGAAAACTGTCAACGAAAAACGTTGGTGAAATCATAGGTGCATTTGTAAACGTTGTTTTTGAACCACAAGATTTAGTATATGTTGATTCTCCAAATAGTTTGCATTCCAAAGTTGTTGTACGTTCGTGAGCACCCAATTATCAAGACTTAACTGTTTTACGAATGCCGTTTTCATAGTGTTAGAACCTACACTATACCCGAAAATATATTTCATCCGCTAACCGTAGCGAACCGTCCGAATGAGGGCGCGTCAAGCCCGTATGGATCCACACAACATAAGTTCACATTTACGCCCTACAAGTGTAACTAATGATAATTGAATTGAGGCTTTTTGTTCTAACTCACTGTGGAATGTTTGATTTCGTACTTGTGTTCAAAGCATAAAAGTATGATACGTATATGTTTCTCATCCCATAATTTTAAGAATAAAAGTTGTTGAAAAGATGGGACTATGATCTCACCTTGAGTGCACGAGTATAAAGGTACTTCATAAAGTAAACGTGTGTATGAAAGTTGCTTAGTCTTAACCTAAACAAGTAAGTTGTACCAATACCGAGTAAGACACAAGGTCGGTCGAAATGTGTTCAATTAGTCCTATGGCTCGTTACGACTCGATTATATAGCATGTGAATCAAGTTGTTAAGTTTCATGCAAGAATCAAGTATAAGAGAAAGGTTATAACAATTAAACGAAGTATGGGTTAAGTTTGAATAAAAGTCAACTTTGGTCAAGTCAAAGTCAACAAAAAAGTCAACACGTTCGGGTCGGGTCTCGGACAATTTTTCTGTGTTATATAATCATATATGAGCATGTTAGAACAAGTTACATGTTAATTGGAGGTGCGTAGCATAGTTGGATTTAAACGTGAAAATGCGAAATTGAACAGCCCCTTTTCCAGGCAAACGCCGTGCCGCGCCAAAGGTGGGCCGCGCCGCGGCAATATACGTGGGCTGATCCCTGGGCTATTTCAAGTGTTCAAGTCTCGAACCAAACTTCATTTTAACACAACTAATGAACCGTAAACACTTAAAATGCATGCCATACATCATTGAAAAGGTATTTTAACGTGGAATACAACAAAACACATATCATCAAACAATTACATCATTTAAAATGACCAAATCCTCGTCGAATAATCGTTAAAAGTTCATCATTAAAGTTTCAAGTTCGTAAAACGCATTTCATGACTCGGGAACTTACTACTCACATGTAATATGCCGTTTTGTAGGTAATTACGCATACGATATAACTAAACACTTACCAACAACTTCTCATAGCATTCAAGGCATCAAAAGTTCATTTTAAATGCTATCAAATCCTAACCAAGAATCATGAATTCAACATTTATGTTAATGAAGTTTTTCCAAGTCAACCGACATACTAAAACGAAGCTAATGATGCTAGTAACACTTTTAATACATGAGCTTTAACATTTAACAACATTAAATCACCCAAAGCTCAAGATTAAACAAACCCTTTTTCAAGTTCATGCTAGTTTATGCACAATAACGATATCGAGCAAATAAATCACATATTCATGTTAGACTCGAGCCAACTTTCATGACTCGTCCTAATCCATCTGGACGAATACATTACATTTGATTACATCGCGAGGTACTTGACCTCTATATGATACATTTTACAAACATTGCATTCGTTTTTAAAAGACAAACTTTCATTACATCGAAAGTTGACGGCAAGCATACCATTTCATAATTTATCCAACTATAATTGACTTAATAATAATCTTAATGAACTCAACGACTCGAATGTAACATCTTTTGAAATATGTCATGAATGACTCCAAGTAATATCTTTAAAATGAGCAAATGCACAGCGGAATATTTCTTTCATACCTGAGAATAAACACGCTTTAAAGTGTCAACCAAAAGGTTGGTGAGTTCATTAGTTTATCATAATCGATTATTTCCATAATTTTAATAGACCACAAGATTTTCATTTCCATTTCTCAGAAATATACGTTCCATGTATAGAGACAAAAATCATTCATATGGATTGAACACCTGGTAACCGACATTAACAAGATGCATATAGAATATCCCCATCATTCCGGGACACCCATCGGACATGATAAACTCGAAGTACTAAAGCATTCCAAATTCCAGAATGGGGGTTGTTAGTTCCCGTAGATCTACCTTTAGGATTCGCGTCAATTAGGGGCCTGTTCCCTAATTCTTAGGCTACCAAGCTAAAAGGGGCATATTCAATTTCGATCATTCAACCATAGAATGTAGTTTCAATTACTTGTGTCTATTTCGTAAAACATTTATAAACAGCGCATGTATTCTCAGTCCCAAAAATATATATTGCAAAAGCATTTAAAAAGGGAGCAAATGAAACTCACAGTATAATATTTTGTAGTAAAAATATTCATATGACAGAACTGAACAATGCAGGGTTGGCCTCCGATTCACGAACCTATAACATTTGTATATTTATTAATTTACATAATAGTAATCGAACTTATATATTATTCTTAGTGATGTGATTTATATATATAGTAGATTAATAAGTTAAATTATGTGTATTTTCATTTTATATATAGATATATTAATATAGTTAAGTTATGTATATTAAATATATATCTTTTATATGCAGATCATTTGTTTATGAAATTATTATTAATTTTGATAATAATAAAGTTAATAAAACTAGTGGTATTTTATAATAATATTGATAAAAGTGACAATAATAATAATGTTATTAGAAATAATGATATTAGCAAATATAATACAAAGTTGTGCTATGATAATAATAGTTATAATAATTTTAGTAATTCCTATGAATCATAAATTAATTAAAATTCTAATTCAATAATTTTCCTACTAATCTTTATATCCAAGATTTCTGTTTTCATGATTGTAATAATATTTTTAAAATCTTTATATTCTTATTCATGAAAATCATAATCTTCGTGTCGACTTTCTATGATAACGACTATGGTTTCTTATAACATTAATTTGTATCTATAATCATAACTTTTACATGTATTCGTATAATTATAACTAATTTCTATAATCTTTATCCTATTATCTTTTATTATGTATTTATGTTATTAATATGTTTCATATCCTTGAAATTATAATAATAATACTAATATTAATAATACAATAATATTACTAACAATATAAATGGATATATATTACTAATAACAACAATCTTAATAATAATAATAATAATAATAATAATAATAATAATAATAATAATAATAATAATAACAATAATAATACTTATTATATTTATAGTTATAATAGTTTTAATCTTAATAATAATAACTAGGTTAATAATAATTAAAACAATGATAATAATAACATTGAATAATATTACTAATAAAAATAATAACAATAACAATAATAATAATAAATAATAATAATAATAATAAATAATAAATAATAATAATAAATGATAATAATAATAAATAATAATAATAATAATAATAATAATAATAATAATAATAATAATAATAATAATAATAATAATAATAATAATAATTAGATTGCTACCTTTAAGAAAACAGCAAAAAAAGAATGCCCCTACCGGAGCTCGAACCCAGGACCTCTCGTTCACATAATCAACACACAAACCACTCGTCCATTGTTACTTTTCTGAATATAAACCCACCGAAGTTTAATTAACCCGTAATAATCTGTTTCCACGTCCTTCTCCATTCTCAACCCAGACGACCATGAATCAAAACCATGTAATACGAGTTTTAAGGTTTGTATAATATTAGGAATTGAAACATAAGCGGTTATGGATTGATTAATTGGTTTGGAGAAAAGAGAAAAAAAAATAAACTTAAACTGCTGCTGCTTGTCGCTGTTATAAAAAAAAATAATTGATGTTGAGATTTATCACGTTTTGGACAAAATTTATAACACGAAAAATGTTTCAAAACCTTTCTGTAATCTTTATCAAACCACAATTTCACTTAATTCGTAACAAAAAATTCGAATTTAAATGAAAAACACTGTTTGACTTTTTGAGTTTAAAAACTTTGACTTCGAAATTTAGATTCATTAGGAAAAATTGGGATTTAAAACTTTGTAGCGAGTTTAAGAAGAAGCTTTCAAACACTACTGCATTTACACATTTTGTAAATTGATTGGAAATTGTGATTTTGCCAAAAAGTTGAAGAACAGAGGTTGAACGTGATATTAAATAAGAATTTTCTTTAATTCTTCATAATGCAGTTATTTAATATTGATAATTGATATTGATGATGAAAGAAGGGTATGATTTTCTCAATCTCTCTGAATAGTTTATTTGTTAAATACAGCTAAGTGATCGAATAAATCAAATCTCATGGACAAAAAATATTAAAAAAAAATTATAAGCTTGAAACAGATAGCTAACTGATTTTGTTGGTTTCTGATTTGGAATCAATTAGCTTATCAATTAAATCGACAAATTTAACAAAAGGATGGCGACTAGAAACTGATTACATAAGTAGACAAATAATTTGTATTTATATTCGTATATGTATCAGTATATATATATATATATATATTAATTCGTATATATATCTGTTTATATATTAATTACTGGATTTTTTTATATCAGATTATATATATTCATTTATATAGAGGTACTTATATATATCTGTTTTATTAAGTTTTGTAATGTTAATAAATGATATAAATCTATTAATAATTTTTAATAAGAATACTAATAATAATTGAAACATAATATTGATAATATTATTAATAATTTTATCAAAATTTTACTAATAATAATAATAAAAAAATGATAATAATGATATTATTACTAATAATAATACTAATCATAATAATATTAGTAATAATAATAATATAACGATTTATATACATATTCGTATTCATTTTAATAATTACTAATATAGATGTTAATATTGGAAGTAATAACTATATCAACTATAATTTAGCTCATAATTAAACTAATTATATTAATATTACATTTATGTAATATGTACACTAACATATATTGAATATTCAAACATTACAATATATAGAATTTATATATATGTATTCATTTTAGTAACAACTTATTTATTCTATATCTCATTTTATATTTTTAATTGAAATGATTAAATTGTGTTATTTCAACTCATTATATATATTCTTTTGTTTATATATATATATATATATATATATATATATATATATATATATATATATATATATGTATATATATATATATATAGATTCATAATATTATATATTTATTTATATATGTTTATTGTAACAGTAACTTAATTATTTTGTTTATTGTCTTACATTATTAATTCTAATTGATTAATGTATATTTATTAATTTAAATTATTATATATACACTTATGTTTATATATGTATATATTTACATAATTATTTACTCATTGGTTCGTGAATCGTCGGGAATAGTAAGAGGTTAGCTGAATCCATTTAATCAGTTCAAAAATTTTCGAGACTCAGTTTAACGGACTTTGCTTATCGTATTGAAATCATATAAAGATTAAGTTTAAATTTGATCGGAAATTTCTGGGTCGTCACAGTACCTACCCGTTAAAGAAATTTCGTCCCGAAATTTGAGTAAGGTCGTTATGGCTAACAATAAGAATGCTTTTCATGACGAATATGAGTTGATAACATAGAATTTTATTACCATAGAGTATTATGGATAAGATGATTCAATTACACGAAGCCTATGATTGAAGCTATCACAAAAGTGTGAAATGAGTAAATGAAGTTTTGTCTTAGCCGATGACGTAGTCACGGTTGATTTCCAGAATCAAGGAATTTAGAAGAAATCTTCTTAATAAGATTTGATTCTTCGATAATTAAGGAAATTAGAATCTTCTTTGATTAAATACGATGATCTGTTTTGATTTCACTATAAATCCACCCTCTTCGTTTCCTTATTTCCACAGCTCATACCTTTTATTCTTTCCTCCCTCAATTCATACTTTAAAGCATTCGTCATTATGCTTCATCCAGTTCTGATTCTGGATATACTCCTATTTATATTCAGATGCTTCATGCATTCATTTTCTCTTCTTGACTTTAATTAAAACAAATAATGATTCAGAATTCGTGGATATGAATTTTGGAATGAACATAGTTAATGTTCTAAGAAAGAAATTGGAATGGCATGATCTTGATTTGTCAGTTTAGCAGAATTCAAGGGAAGAGATAGAACTATCAAGAAATTATATTCTTGATACGTTTATATATTAGATAGAATGTAAGAGTCGTGTAACATGGCACATGATGACGTTATGGTCCGTGAATCATCATGTTTCATTAGAAACTCAGCATGACTTACTGTAATATAATCACGTTGATCAAGTGTCATTATATTATACTAACTCATGCTTCAGTTCCCAACACTACTTCAAAATCATTCATAAATTTAAATTTGAATTTTTCAGAATTTAGAAACTAAAGCAGTTTCCTTTCTGATGTAACACTGATAGCGTGAAGAGATAAATGATGTCGGACAAGAGTATTTATGAAGATATCTTCATAAATATCGAAGATATTTATGATGATATTTTGGAATTTCTAAGTTCGAAAGTTGATGAAGAAAAATTTTCCGCAAGATTTTAACATGACTTCGGAGCAAGATATTCTCTAAAGATTTTATTGGATTTAGAATTACCTAAATTCTTTGAATATAGGGTTTGGTCCTTGTATTTATCCTTGGTCTCCTTCAGGGTTAGCTCAATCCGGTTTTTCAGTACTAAATTTTCTATGGAGCGTTCCCAAGCTTCCATTATTTGTTATCAACTTTTGGCCGTTTAGACCATCTACAAATTTTGTTGTTTCCTCTGCATTTAATGCTACCATATCTGAATCATCGGTTATCAATCCGAGGTGGTTTCAAGATAATTATGTTTTTAAATGATTAAACGCTGATGGTAATATGGTGCAATATAAAAGGTTTCCCGGCAACAATAAAAGAGCACGCATATATGTCAAGGTTATAATAAGGTTGTTTCGAACGAAAAGTCGAGGTTGACTTGATGGAGTTGTGACAAAATTTTCTACTTTGAAAGGGATTACCAAGTTATTTTGGGTAATAATAACACTAAAGGAAGTTGCACATCTACGTGTTAAACGTTTACTCAGTCTCCGAGTGTTTTTCAGGTGCATAACTACATGCATCAATCTTTTCTTTCGTAGATGAAATGCGGTTGATTCATCCTCTCGATTGAGGTGTTTTCAAGATTCATGAAAGGTTTGAACGCAGATTATAATCATCAAGATACAAATGAGGTTTAAGATGAAATCAAGTGGCAAACTTGAAGAAAGGTTTAGTTTCATATGTTATAATCAATATTTTAATTCATTTTAATTGTCCAATGTCATTAGGCCATAGTTAGGAGTCCACAATTAGTAGTTCAACAATTCATATATAGTTTAATATATAATATTCGAATTAATTAATACATGTCGTGACCCGTTGTATACATGTCTCAGACTCGATCACAACTCAAAGTATATATATTATTGTAGAATCAACCTCAACCCTGTATAGCTAACTCGAACAGTACTGCATATAGAGTGTCTATGGTTATTCCAAATAATATATATATAGATGCGTCGATATGATATGTCAAAACCTTGTATACGTGTCCCGATATTTAAAGTGCGTAAAATAAATAACAGAAATTAAATGATGACAAATAAAATTGTGATAATTAAATTGCGATAAATAAATATAATAAGGGATTAACAGTTAGCTAGGAACAGTTAGATAGAATTTTGTTAGCGTGGATTCTTAACAAGATCTATCATAGTTAATTTGTTTGTTTCTAACAAATTTTATTTTTTGTCAATCGTTTTCTTCATTATGCCACTTGTTGAATTCTGATAGGTCAAAATCCAAATATGAAATTGAATAAAAATGGTTATTCTACGGTGAACAGATACGTATGTTAGTGGATGTAAGTAGGATAGTAAATGACCGTTGAATCAGATTCGAAGAATGTACAGTGTAACTTATTAATGTGAAATCTAAATATTCCTCGGGTATTACCTACCCGTTAAAATATTTTCACCATTAACATTTTGTACAAAAGAACTTTTAATTACAATCTTTATGAAAATATATATACATATATATTTTCTTCGGATGTAATCATGGATTTAATGAGTTAATATGATATTAATCTCATTTGCTTTTGGGTTGAGCTAAAATAAGTAATCTCTAAAACTTTTAGAAACCACATATTCTTCGCAGAATATTTCTTCAATGAAGTTATGGATCAATACTTCATCGTTCATTGTTGTTGGTACTGCTTGGTATCTATGATGCGTATGATATTGATGTTCGTGGGACAGATTGCGATGTTGAGGTGTGGGATGCGGATGTTGCTGTTGGTGGTGGTGATGGTACTGTTAATGTTGCTGATGGTGGTACTATTGGTGCCAGTGATGTTGTTGAAGCTGGTATGTTTTGCACCATATTTTTCAAGGCTACAACTCGGGCGCGAAGCTAGTTGACTTTATTACTCCGGGATGATTGTCGTTAGGAACGAGCGAATGAATAAGGTTTAAAATCAGGCTTGTGGTATAGTCGTGGCGAGATACTCCGAAAATGAGAGAGAAAATGGTATTACGAATAGGTTCGCCGGTAAGTGCTTCAGGTTCTTCGTCAAGAGGTGATTTCGATTGATGGAAAGGATCACCTTCTTCTTGTCTCCATTGATTAAGTCGACTACGAACCCATCCTCAATTCATCCAAAATTGATGATGGCTAAATGGTTGATCCATTCCGGTCTCACTGCTTTCGGAGTTTGAGTGGAAATTCATATCGGAATAGCTGTCGAAATCTGAGGGATTTGAACTAGTTGCGAGTTCCATCTTGTACGATAGAGTACATGATTTTTCGATATGAAATGATTTTCGAATATTGGATGATATTCTAGCTACATAATATATATATATATATATATATATATATAGTACTAAAGATTTCGTAGACTACGGAGGAATTTACGGCATATGTCAGGCAAGTCTACAGTAATAGATGCGCTAAGATATGAATTATCAGATACGCTAAGATATGAATTTTGTCTATACACTATTTATGCAGTCAATGTAGTAAAACGTGTCTAGTCTAAGAATGATAAGCAGGTAATTTCCTAAGAATGATAAGTAGATGATTTTCGACACGAAATGATAAGCAAAACTTTTGACATGCAGACACGGTCGAAGTCCAGAGTCACTAATGCATCTAAACAACTATCAGTTAGACACACTAATGCAAGACCTGGTTCGCTAAGACCACCGCTCTGATACCAACTTTCATGACCCGTCCTAATCCATTTGGACGAATACATTACATTTGGTTACATTGCGAGGTACTTGACCTCTATATGATACATTTTACAAACATTGCATTCGTTTTTAAAAGACAAACTTTCATTACATTGAAAGTTGATGGAATGCATACCATTTCATAATTTATCCAACTATAATTGACTTAATAATAATCTTGATGAACTCAACGACTCGAATGCAACGTCTTTTGAAATATGTCATGAATGACTCCAAGTAATATCTTTAAAATGAGCAAATGTACAGCGGAATATTTCTTTAATACCTGAGAATAAACACACTTTAAAGTGTCAACCAAAAGGTTAGTGAGTTCATTAGTTTATCATAATCGATCATTTCCATAATTTTAATAGACCACAAGATTTTCATTTTCATTTCTCATAAATATACGTCCCATGCATAGAGACAAAAATCATTCATATGGATTGAACACCTGGTAATCGACATTAACAAGATGCATATAGAATATCCCCATCATTCCGGGACACCCATCGGACATGATAAACTCGAAGTACTAAAGCATTCCAAATTCCAGAATGGGGGTTGTTAGTTCCCGTAGATCTACCTTTAGGATTCGCGTCAATTAGGGGTCAGTTCCCTAATTCTTAGGCTACCAAGCTAAAAGGGGCATATTCGATTTCGATCATTCAACCATAGAATGTAGTTTCAATTACTTGTGTCTATTTCGTAAAACATTTATAAACAGCGCATGTATTCTCAGTCCCAAAAATATATATTGCAAAAGCATTTAAAAAAGGAGCAAATGAAACTCACAGTACAATATTTTGTAGTAAAAATATTCATATGACAGAACTGAACAATGCAGGGTTGGCCTCCGATTCACGAACCTATAACATTTGTATATTTATTAATTTACATAATCTTAATCGAACTTATATATTATTCTTAGTGATGTGATTTATATATATATATATATATATATATATATATATATATATATATATATATATATATATATATATATATATATATATAGTAGATTAATAAGTTTCATTATGTGTTTTTTCATTTTATATATAGATATATTAACATAGTTAAGTTATGTATATTAAATATATATCTTTTATATGCAGATCATTTGTTTATGAAATTATTATTAATTTTGATAATACTAAAGTTAATAAAAATAGTGGTATTTTATAATAATATTGATAAAAGTGACAATAATAATAATGTTATTAGAAATAATGATATTAGCAAATATAATATAAAGTTGTGCTATGATAATAATAGTTATAATAATTTTAGTAATTCCTATGAATCATAAATTAATTAAAATTCTAATTCAATAATTTTCCTACTAATCTTTATATCCAAGATTTCTATTTTCATGATTGTAATAATGTTTTTAAAATCTTTATATTCTTATTCATGAAAATCATAATCTTCGTGTCGACTTTCTATGATAACGACTATGGTTTCTTATAACATTAATTTGTATCTATAATCATAACTTTTACATGTATTCGTATAATTATAACTAATTTCTATAATCTTTATCCTATTATTATTTATTATGTATTTATGTTATTAATATGTTTAATATCCTTGAAATTATAATAATAATACTAATATTAATAATATAATAATATTACTAACAATATAAATGGATATATATTACTAATAACAACAATCTTAATCATAATAATAATAATAATAATAATAATAATAATACTTATTATATTTATAGTTATAATAGTTTTAATCTTAATAATAATAACTAGGTTAATAATAATAATTAGAACAATGATAATAATAACATTGAATAATATTACTAATAAAAATAATAATAACAACAATAATAATAATAATAAATGATAATAATAATAATAATAAATAATAATAATAATATTAATAATAATAATAAATGATAATAATAATAATAAATAATAATAATAATAAGAATAATTAGATTGTTACCTTTAAGAAAACAGCAAAAAAAGAATGCCCCTACAGGAGCTCGAACCTAAGACCTCTCGTTCACATAATCAACACACAAACCACTCGTCCATTGTTACTTTTCTGAATATAAACCCATCGAAATTTAATTAACCCGTAATAATCTGTTTCCACGTCCTTCTCCATTCTCAACCCAGACGACCATGAATAAAAACCATGTAATACGAGTTTTAAGGTTTGTATAATATTAGGAATTGAAACATAAGCGGTTATGGATCGATTAATTGGTTTGGAGAAAGGAGAAAAAAAATAAATAAACTTAAACTGCTGCTGCTTGTCGCTGTTAAAAAAATAAAATAAAATAATTAATCTTGAGGTTTATCACGTTTTGGACAAAACTTATAACACGAAAATGTTTCAAAACCTTTCTGTAATCTTTATCAAACCTTAATTTCACTTAATTCGTAACAAAAAATTCGAATCTAAATGAAAAACACTGTTTGACTTTTTGAGTTTAAAAACTTTGACTTCGAAATTTAGATTCGTTAGGAAAAATTGGGATTTGAAACTTTGTAGAGAGTTTTAGAAGAAGCTTTCAAACACTACTGCATTTACACATTTTGCAAATTGATTTGAAATTGTGATTTTGCCAAAAAGTTGAAGAACAGAGGTTGAACGTGATATTAAATAAGAATTTTCTTTAATTCTTCACAATGCAGTTATTTAATATTGATAATTGATATTGATGATGAAAGAAGGGTATGATTTTCTCAATCTCTCTGAATAGTTTGTTTGTTAAATACAGCTAAGTGATCGAATAAATCAAATCTCATGGACAGAAAATATAAAAAAAAATTATAAGCTTGAAACAGATAGCTAACTGATTTTGTTGGTTTCTGATTTGGAATCAATTAGCTTATCAATTAAATCGACAAATTTAACAGAAGGATGGCGACTTGAAACTGATTACATAAGTAGACAAATAATTTGTATTTATATTCGTATATGTATCAGTATATATATATATATATATATATATATATATATATATATATATATATATATATATATATATATATATATATATATCTGTTTATATATTAATTACTGGATATTTTTATATCAGATTATATATATTCATTTATATAGCAGTACTTATATATATCTGTTTTATTAAGTTTTGTAATGTTAATAAATGATATAAATCTATTAATAATTTTTAATAAGAATACTAATAATAATTGAAACATAATATTGATAATATTATTAATAATTTTATCAAAATTTTACTAATAATAATAAAAAAAATGATAATAATGATATTATTACTAATAATAATACTAATCATAATAATATTAGTAATAATAATAATATAACGATTTATATACATATTCGTATTCATTTTAATAATTACTAATATAGATGTTAATATTGGAAGTAATAACTATATCAACTATAATTTAGCTCATAATATAACTTATGATATTAATATTATATTTATGTAATATGTACACTAACATATATTGAATATTCAAACATTACAATATATAGAATTTATATATATGTATTCATTTTAGTATAACTTATTTATTCTATATCTCATTTTATATTTTTAATGGAAATGATTAAATTGTGTTATTTCAACTCATTATATATATACTTTTGTTTATAATTAAATATATATATATATATATATATATATATATATATATATATATATATATATATATATATATACACACACACACATATATATATTATATATTATATAGATTCATAATATTATATATTTATTTATATATGTTTATTGTTACAGTAACTTAATTATTTTATTTATTGTCTTACATTATTAATTCTAATTGATTAATGTATATTTATTAATTTAAATTATTATATATACCCTTATGTATATATATGTATATATTTACATAATTATTTACTCATTGGTTCATGAATCGTCGAGAATAGTCAGAGGTTAGCTAAATCTATTTAATCAGTTCAAAAATTTTTGAGACTCAGTTTAACGGACTTTGCTTATCGTATTGAAATCATATAAAGATCAAGTTTAAATTTGATCGAAAATTTCTGGGTCGTCACAACATAGACACTAGCTATCACACTTTTAAGTTTAAAGGTCTAATTTATGAAAATTAGAGATTTTGAAAAGCTTACCTCAAGCTATGAAATTGGTACCAAATTGAAGAGGATGATGCAAGGATCACAAAAGTACAATTTGTTTTGATGTTAGCTTCCTTGAAATGATTTAGATGATGATTTAGTGTTGATGGAGAAAATGGAGTCTTGTTGCTAGTAAGAAAAGAAAGAAAAAGAAAAAGAAAAAGATAAATGGTGAATGTGAGGGAAAAAGGGAAGTAAGTGGGAGGTGGGTGGAAGAGTGGGTTGAATAGTTGACCTAGTCACTAGTTTGTCCACTTGCCAACATTAGTCCCTCGAGTTTAAAAGCGGGTACGTGAATTAACCGAACGAATTATTTTTAAAACGCTAGCGTAAACGAGAGATGTTATAATTTAATAACGGAGTTATTGAAAATGCTAATTAACAGAAGATACGAATTTAGATAATGAGAGATATTATAAAAAAAGACGGCGTCAAAATAAATTTAACGAAAAAAAGGCGGGTTATTACATTACCCACACCTTAAAAAAAAATTCGTCCCGTAATTTAGTTGGAAGTAGTAGTCGTTGTTTCTTCCTCGAGATCTTGCGTCGCCAATTCTACGAATAAGTGAGGGTACTCCATTCTCATTTGATCTTGCCATTCCAACGAACTTTGACGATCGGGATTTTACTTCGTTTTTAAAGTTTGGTTTCACGACTCATAATTTCAACCGGTTTTCCCATGAAGTGGAGTTTGTCATCGATAGTAAGCTCATCAAAAGGAATAACAAGTTCTTGTTCGGCAAGAGACTTCTTTAAGTTTAATACATGGAATGTAGGATGAACGGATTTCGATTGAGTTGGGAGTTCGAAACGGTAAGCAACGGGTCCAATACGCTCCAAGATTTCAAAAGGATCAAAATATCGCGGATTTAGCTTTCTACGTTTCTAGAAACAGATTACGCCTTCTCAAGGTGCAACTTTTAACGTTATGCGGCCACCCACTTGGAATTCGAGAGGTTTACGTCTAACATCGGCATAGTGGCAATTACGGGCCGTCTTGAGCCTTTCTTAGATTTGAATGATCTTAACGGTTATTTCATGAATGAGTTCGGTTCGGCGATTTGCTTGTCACCTACTTCAGCCCAGCAAATAGGAGAACGACATTTGCGGCCATATAGAGTTTCGAGAAAGGTGCGGCGTTAATACTCGAATGAAAACTATCGTTATAAGAGGAATCAATTAAAGGCAACAATTACAAGTTCGTGATATGTTTTCCAAGGTTCGAATCGTATGTTTGCTTGGTCCGACAGTTTATGGATGATACGCGGTACTCATGTTTAAACGTGTTCCCAAGGATTCTTGTAAGGCACTCCAAAATTTAGAAGTGAAGCGAGTATCTCAATCTGAAATAAATGACAATGGCACACCGTGTCAAGATAGAATTCCTATAATGTATAGTCGTATAAGTTTTTCTCATCTTGTCGGTTTCTAAAAAACGTTTATTAGAGTAAGTTCTTATCGGTTTCTGAAAACGTTAGTTAGGACTATTCACCCCTCATAGCGAATACTAGTATAACATGAAGAGTCACTCTCACCATTGAGAATTTAGATAAAAGATTTCCTTATACAGAAGTACGAGTGTAATGCGAGAGAATTTTCTGCCTCGATGTGAGCATATCATGCATTTTGGTAGTTCGTCGACAAAACTGTGCGAAAACGAGATAGTATACACGTGTAGCATATGTTTTGAAGTTTAACGAATTGGTCATTTATTCAGAACCATCAATATGATTTGGCAATATCAAGATGTGTCCCTGGTATGGTTGTTATCAATATTCTCAAAGCTTTCAGATGGCAACAAGGAAAAATAAAGTCATGTACATGGCACATGGTGGTGATTAGGTTGATCGGGTCCAATCACCATCACGAGTCATTAGAACTTTGGTATGAATTACCATAATATAACCACATTGATTGAGTTTCGTTATATTATGCTAACTCATACCTCCATTCCCACATCACTCCATAGAGTCAAGTTCGTGTAATCATGAAGATTTAAAATAAACAAAGTGTAACGACATCTCTAACGTGACTCGTATTTTATCGAAAGAATTAGCGCAACTCTGAAGATGCGTTTCCCGTGGAAAGTGTATAACTGGTTGTTCACGTCAATGCAGTTCAAGTCAAACAATAATGTCTTTAGGTATGAAAAGAGTAACGAATTAGGATAACGAGTAGTACGCAACCGTAGTGATAAGCAGTGATGACGATACTCATCTAGAGTAGTGGTGGTAGTAACAAGAAGTGGTAGATAGTGAAGATCACTGGTGTAACACCGGTAGTGGTTAATGATTTCCATAGTGGTGGAAACTTTATAGTACTCGTGGATAGTAAGCTGGGACGGTGGTGAATAACAACCTGGGAGACAAAGTTCCCGAACTAGTATAACTAATGAAGTCGTCGTCATCCTTACGTGTATGAATCTTAAATTTACGTGTGTTACCAGAAAGTGGCAGAATACGGATTCGCATGACAGGAGTTAGGTACAATTAAGAAGTTCACCTAAGAAAGATTCAAGTATATAAAACACAAGTAGTCAAATAAGTGTTATCTATAGCAAATGCAAGTCAGAATGCAATGGTTAACTATCCGGTTGTAGTCTAGATTCACTAATGCGTCCTAACGACTCTGTCAGACACACTAATGCACCTCCTAGATCCCTACAACCAATGCTCTGATACTAAATGTGATGACCCGACAAAATTGCCATTGACGGCGCCGTCAACTTAGGTCCCGTTACGTGGTCATAGTCCCTAAATGAGACATGCACAAGTGACGACCCGACAAAATCTCCATTAACGGCACCGTCAACTTAGGTCCCGTTACGTGGTCATAGTCCCTAAATGAGACGCGTTTGACCAAAATTATGTCGCATTCATTTAAAAAGTGTATGACTTGCAAAGTTTTAAGTTACCAAGCGGTTCGACAACGAGTTTAAGTTTACAAAAGTTAATTTGTATAAATGAAATAACTTGCGACATAATATAAGTTGAAAATCACGATTGCTATAAATAACGTAAGTATGTATGCTTTAAGTTTGAATCCAAATGTGCTATCACTAGCGTATGCATGTATGCTTGACCCCAAGCAAGTAATCAAAGTGTGCAGAAGCATGTATCAAGTAGCCAAGTATGAACCTGAGAAAAATATAGAAAACTGTCAACGAAAAACGTTGGTGAAATCATAGGTATATTTGTAAACGTTGTTTTTGAACCACAAGATTTAGTATAAGTTGATTATCCAAATCGTTTGCATTCTAAAGTTGTTGTACATTCGTGAGCACCCAATTATCAAGACTTACCTGTGTTACGAACCCCGTTATCATAGTGTTAGAACCTACACTATACCCGAAAATATATTTCATCCGCTAACGGTAGCGAACCGTCCGAGTGAGGGCGCGTCAAGCCCGTATGGATCCACACAACATAAGTTCACGTTTACGCCCTACAAGTGTAACTAATGATAATTAAATTGAGGCTTTTTGTTCTAACTCGCTGTGGAATGTTTGTTTTCGTACTTGTGTTCAAAGCATAAAAGTAAGATACGTATATGTTTCTCATCCCATAATTTAAAGAATACAAGTTGTTGAAAATATGGGACTATGATCTCACCTTGAGTGCACGAGTATAAAGGTACTTCACAAAGTAAACGTGTGCATGAAACTTGTTTAGTCTTGACCTAAACAAGTAAGTTGTATCAATACCGGGTAAGACACAAGGTCGGTCAAAATGTGTTCAATTAGTCCTATGGCTCGTTACGACTCGATTATATAGCATGTGAATCAAGTTGTCAAGTTTCATGCAAGAATTAAGTATAAGAGAAAGGTTATAACGATTAAACGAAGTATGGGTTAATTTTGAATAAAAGTCAACTTTGGTCAACACGTTCGGGTCGGGTCTCGGACAATTTTTCTGAGTTATATAATCATATATGAGCATGTTAGAACAAGTTACATGTTAATCGAAGGTGCGTAGCATAGTTGGATTTAAATGTGAAAATGCGAAATTGAACAGCCCCTTTTCCAGGAAAATGCCGCGCCGCGCCAAAGGTGGGCCGCGCCACGGCAATACATGTGGGCTGATCCCTGGGCTGTTTCAAGTGTTCAAGTCTCGAACCAAACTTCATTTTAACACAACTAATGAACCGTAAACACTTGAAACGCATGCCATACATCGTTGGAAAGGTATTTTAACGAGGAATACAACTAAACACATATCATCAAACAATTACATCATTTAAAATGAGCAAATACTCATCGAATGATCGTTAAAAGTTCATCATTAAAGTTTCAAGTTCGTAAAACGCATTTTATGATTCGGGAACTTACTACACACATATAATATGCCGTTTTTAGGTAACTACACATACAATACCACTAAATACTTACCAACAACGTCTCATAGCATTCAAGGCATCAAAAGTTCATTTTAAATGCTATCAAACCCTAACCAAGAATCATGAATTCAACATTTATGTTAATGAAGTTTTTCCAAGTCAACCTACATACTAAAACGAAGCTAATGATGCTAGTAACACTTTTAATACACGAGCTTTAATATTTAACAACATTAAATCAACCAAAACTCAAGATTAAACAAACCCTTTTTCAAGTTCATGATAGTTTATGTAAAATAACGAGATCGAGCAAATAAATCACATATTCATGTTAGACTCGAGCCATAGACACTAACTAACACACTTTTAAGTTTAAAGGTCTAATTTATGAAAATTAGAGATTTTGAAAAGCTTACCCCAAGCTATAAATTGGTACTAAATTGAAGAGGATGATGCAAGGATTAGAAAAGTACAATTTGATTTGATGATAGCTTCCTTGAAATTATTTAGATGATGATTTAGTGTTGATGGAGAAAATGGAGTCTTATTGCTAGTAAGAAAAGAAAGAAAAAGAAAACGAAAAGATAAATGGTGAATGGGAGGGAAAAAGGGAAGTAAGTGGGAGGTGGGTGGAAGAGTGGTTTGACTAGTTGACCTAGTCTCTAGTTTACCCACTTGCCAACATTAGTCCCTTGAGTTTAAAAGCGGGTGTGTGAATTAACCGAACGAATTATTTTTTAAACGCTAGAGTAAACGAGAGATGTTATAATTTAATAACGGAGTTATTGAAAATGCTAATTAATGGAAGATACAAATTTAGATAATGAGAGATATTACAAAAAAAAGACGGCGTTAAAATAAATTTAACGAAAAAAGGAGGGTTATTACATCAAACATTATCAACGTATCTTAGGAGGATTTGTATACAGTTGCGGTGATCATAAACTAAAGATCATTGGAATTGGAGATATCATTCTGAAGATGCACGATGGTAGAGTTCGTACTATTCAAGGAATATGACACATGGAGGGTTTGAAGAAGAACTTATTGTCTTTTGGACAATAAGATAATCTTGGTTGTAAGATAGAGATACAAGACAAGATCATGAAAATTATGAAAGGAGCAGTTGTACTTATGAAAGGAGAAAAGGTGGGTGCTAATCTATACATTCTGAAAGGCAAGACGGTACGAGAAGCGGAAGCATCTGTTGCTTTGAATAGTTTAAGTGATAAAGCTGCTATAACATGGCATCAAAAGCTTGAACACATGTCTCCACAAGGTATGCAGATTCTTGTTGATAAAAATCTAATTCCTGGTCTTATAAAGGTATCGCTACATTTCTGTGAGCATTGTGTAATCAGCAAGCAGCATCGCCTGAAGTTTAACGCATCAAATTCTAGAAGTAAATTGGTTTTAGAATTGGTTCACTCAGATGTGTAGAAAGCATAAGTTTATACCTGGCAAACCAGACCCAACCCTTAAAAATTGGGTCCATTGGGTTTATTTAAGGACCCAAATGGGTCCACTAACATAATAGGTTTAAAAAAGACGGGGTCCAGATTTAAGCCCACCAAAGCCCCACATATTCTAAAAGATTAATTGGGTCCAACACGTAGGCCCATTCGGGTCCTGATAAAAAAGAATGAATCTCTGGATCAAAGATCAACGATTCAATTATTCAAATCATTCGACGATTCCTCCTAAAAAAACCCTAAATTATCTAATCGCTCAAAAACCCTAAATTAATCGCTGCTCAAAAAATCGATCGTGGTTGAATCGTATAAGATTTTGCAAGCGGTACTAAGCAAGGATACTCGAATTCATGACTCGATTATGAAATCGTAGTGGAATTGTTTGGGATTTGCACAGAACGCACCTCAATTTTATTATCTGAAATCGTTGCAGCGACTATCTGAAATCCTCAATTCTGAAATCTAAAATTGATAGCGTCAAAGAGTAGATTACTGAACACAAGCTTCGTTCCGATGGTAATTTTTTTGTTTGTCCCTTTTTATGTTTCGAGTTTTTGGTAAATTATTGATTTATTTCATAAAATTGTTTTTTTCTATATTTTTTGGTGTGGTGATATTTTCTGTTTGTGTTTGCGAAATCACAGTTGGATATTATAAATGTTAATTTTGAAGGAAATTATTGATTGTTGAATACTGCTTTATAAATCGCAACATAATATTTATGGATGGCTATTGTTCTTTTGTTATTTTTGGCATAGTTCTTACAATTGCTGCTACTGTTGCTGCTTCTGCTTCTGTTTGCACATACTATGGCTATTGCTCTTTTGTTAAGTTTGAGTAGGTGTTTCGTCAAATTTGGATTTGACTGTTACTATCAATTTTTTGTTGCATAGAATATTACACTCTGAATTAGTGTGCTAGTGTTAGACTCTCTGTATTTGTATTAAAGGTTACTTGATGAACATAGTAACACTTGTATTTGTGTTCTGTTTCATATACTAATTATGGGATATATTTTGAACTGTATATTAGAGTGATTTTGAATCTGTAACATTAGACTGATTTTGAAATGTAACATTAGACTTTAAATATGTATTCTCTTTGTTGGTTTTCATTAAATTATTTTTTGGTTTCTTTGAATTATTTAACTATGTTTTGAGCCCGTGCGATGCACGCCTGCTAAAAAAAACCGTTATATATCGACCTGCTATTTTCAATAACTACATATTGATAACAAAACAAATATGGATCACAACTTAACGCACATTTTGACTAAGATAGATTATTTAGAAACAAACACTAAGAAAAAGTGAGATAAAAACTAATTTACATAGTTATAGTAAAAGTGAGATAAGTTTTTGTTTGGCAAACTCTTCGGTATACACGTTCCTTTTTTATTCCATATATTCAATAGTTATATTTATTTATTTTAGTCGATTTATCTTATTAATCCTCTTGTCAGTTAATGTTTATTTATTTATTTATTTATTAATTATAGATTAATTGTAATTAGAAAAATTTGAGGATTTGACATGTGTAAAATCCACTTATCTTCATTCCCTATAATTACTCTCATATTGACAACTATGCTTCAACACACTCATTTTTATATAAGTATATAGATGTTGCATATTTTTGTAGGTTGTAGATGTAAGCTTTAGCCTTTTAGGTGCTATAATATGAAATTTTGATCAGCTTGTTAACATGGTTGTCTTTGTCATATTGATTTTGATTAACAAATGGGGTGAACTATATGAATTTTTGATCAGCTTGTTAACATGTGAATTAATTCTTTAAACATGCTAATATATAGCCTTTTCAATAAAGTTTTGAGCTTTACAAATTGTGGGAAACAAGTTGGTGAATATGTCTGAGAATTTTCAACAGGAAGAACCTATGGATAATGCAGAGAATGAAGAGATTGAAGAAGATGCCACTTCATCTACCAGCAGACAACGTTCTCATGTGTACGATTACTTTGATAATTTACCTTTAGGACCCGAAGGAATTCAAAAGGCGTGTTGTACTAACTGTGGTACATTGATTAAGGCTCAGTTTGGAACATCAAACATGAAACGACATATCACCAAATGTTTTAACAAGGTTGAGTCTGCTCCACCACAAAAACGTATTCATTTAGACCAATCAAAATATCGAGAGAAAGTGGCAATTTCAGTTATCCAACATGGCTATCCATTTAAATATTTTGAGCATAAGGAAACACGAAATCTACATAAGTTTTTACATCCGGGTACACAGACCATCACAAGAAACACGGCAAAGTCGGATGTTCTGAAAAAATTTTAGAGAGAAAAGATGACTCTTAAACATGAGTTAGAGAGAATAAAGAGTAGAATTTGTTTTACATCCGATCCGTGGACTTCCATTACCAGTGATGGTTACATGGCATTGATTGTGCACTATGTAGATGAGAATTGGGTTTTAAAAAAGAAAGTGTTGAATTTTCAAGTTATACAACCTCCACACGGGGGCACTCTACTTGCAGAGTTTATGATTAACTTTCTGAAAGATTGGGGCATCGAAAAAAAGTTTTTGATGTTATGCGAGGTGTATACGAAATAGTATTAATTTTTACTAGGAATTACTATTAAATACGATACAATTTTACACAAGTTATTTATTTATTTATAGAGTGGATATACCTAAACCTTGCTATAACACTTATAGGCAGTGTACCTAATCGTATAGTAGTGTAGTTTTTAGTAAGTCCGGTTCGTCCACAGGGAACTCGCCAAGTTTAACGCTATATTTTTAAAAACTATATTTGTAAAAATATATATATATATATATATATATATATATATATATATATATATATATATATATATATATATATATATATATATATATATATATATATATATAAGTAGTATTATCATCATAAAAAGGGGTTTTTTATCGTTTAATGACCGGTTTGTCGATTTTAAAACTTTGGTCGCAGTTAAAACCTAATGTAAAATATTAAAAATAAAAATAACTTAATTTAAAGCGTAAAGTAAATGACAATAATTAAAGTGCGATAAATTAAAGTGCGATAAATAAAATGACAATAAATAAAATTGCGATAATTAAAAAGTACGATAATTAAAATGACAATAAATTAAAGTGCGATAATTAAAAGTGCAATTAAATATGAAATAAAAGAATTATGCTTATTTAAACTTCCGTAATCATGATGTTTGACGTGTTGATTTTAGTTTTATTACCATGGGTTAATCACCCTATGTCCTGGATTATTCAATATGTCCGTCTGGTTTTTGTCCATAACAGGCCATCAGTCATAAATATAAAGTGGGAGTGTCCTCGTCAAATTATCCTTATATCCGAAGTCAAATATTCCAACTAATTAGGGACTTAAACTATAATTACACCAAGTGTCCTTGTATATAATTCACCCCTGTTTTAATAAGTCCATTAACTATTAATCTATTCCCGTGTTCGGTTAAATGAACGATTATTAGTACTTATAAATATCCCGCCCATCGTGTCCGATAGAGTGTATATGGTTATTTATAGGTACGTCCAATTGTAAATCTTTATATTAAATTAACAAACTATCATTTAATTAAAAAAATATAAAGTCCATTAATAGCCCATTGTCTAATTTACACAAGTGTCGTTCTTTTGTCCAAACCCCAATTATGGTACAAAGCCCAATTACCCAATTTTAATATTTTAGCCCAACATCACGATTACTTCGGCTTAAATAAGAATAATAATAACTTAGCTACGAGACATTAATTTAAAAAGGTTGAACGTAACTTACAATGATTAAAAATAGTGTAGCGTTACACGGACAGAATTTTGACTTACACCCTTACAACATTCGCTAACATACCCTTATTATTAAAATTAAAATTAAAATTAAAATTAAAATTATAATATATATATATATATATATATACGTTGAGAGAATGAAGAAAGAAAAAGATGTGTTTACATTCGACTGAAACTGCGAAATTTATAGCAATGTGGCCTCACTGGGACAGCTCACATTTGGTTATTTTCTTCTTGCCGACGGTTTAATTAAATATATATAATATATAAATAATTTTAAGAATTATTTATATATTATATTATATTATATTTATATGCATAGTTGACTTGTAATTTTTAGTCTGTTGTGTCGAGCGTTGAGAGTTGACTCTGGTACCAGTTCCGGATTTTTGAACGTCCTTTCGTACAATTTAATATCTTGTATTTTGCGTTTTGCGGCTTGTACTCTTCTAATTTTGAGACGTTTCTCATCAATAATTTGAACCACTTTGATTGTACTTTGTACTTTTGAGCTTTTTGGTCGTTTGCGTCTTCAATTCGTCGAATCTGTCTTTTGTCTTCACTTTTTATTATACAAACGAATATCACTTGTAAATAGAACAATTGCAACTAAAAGCTTATCTTTCTTGAGGGATAATGCTATGAAATATATGTTCGTTTTTAGCATTATCAGTTTTCACCATTACTTTAGATAATGCGTCTTATAATAATGGGTTAATTGAGTCTATGAAGTCTCATTTATCATTAAATGGTGGGTTACTTTGCAACGGGGATTACATGCATATACGATGTGGAGCGCATGTGCTAAACCTTATTGTGCAAGCTGGATTGAAAGTTATTCAAAGTGCCATTGTAAAAATTCGGGAGTCAGTCTTGAAATAAAAATACTAGAATCACTTCTTTATTCTTCACACTTTGTACATCAGTGATTTCTATACGGCGGTATGAACAATGGTAGTAACGATATGGTTTACAGTCCTACATGACTATGAAAATTTAGATCCTTAAGGAAATTGGATCTTTATGAAAACATTTGATCTTTTGAAAATTAATCTAGCTTTTACCCTAGATAAGTTTTCCGGAATAACCCTTCACCGGTGTTTGCAAATTGTTTTTGTGGGTTTGGTGGGTTTCAGATTTGAAAATTTTAGCTCAAAACTTATAGTTTTGTGTCACCCACTTTCTATCCTTGTATTGGGAAAGCAACACGTCCAGTTTACTTGCTCCGTATATTACCTTTCGGTAAACTACCGTCCGGTTGTAAAGGAAAGCATTGAACAAGCAACTGTTAAGGCAATGTCCCGTGACATGCTTTTAATTATGGTCTATATCGTGTCGGATGCAATTACTATCCTTTGTAGGAGCAATAGTAAAGCTCACCCTATAATTTTTCGGTCAGGCACAAGGTCCTGTTTTCGACCATGCTATGTAACCACCGTTCTTACGGTTGACACCCGATTTGGTTCAGGTGACCTAATGAATTCCAGGTGAATTCCTAGAATTTTACGTTCAATGGTAATGAACGCATTAAAAATGGGTTTTCAGAAAACAAATCGGTTTGTAATTTTGATCAAAATATTTTCTCATTCAAGCTCGAGTTTAGATATCATCGAATTCCATGAGTTTGTAATTCTCAATCTTTAAGGTCAATCTCAAGGATTGAGTAATATCAGGCTTAAAAGCTGATTTTTGATCTTTAAGGAGATTATCCTTTCTAGGGATCTGATTCATTAGTCTTATCAAGCTAATTTGCACGGCGCCCTCCCCATTTTACGAGACAGATTCTCTCATGGTTAGGATAAGTCTGACCACTTGGCGACCCTGTTTGATGCTGAGGTCCGTGGATTTCCAGGTGATTTTCGAGAAAACTTTTCAAGGTTTTTCGTAGACTCTACAACTGGTCTAGACGACAACTTCCTGACCTAAATCAAGAAGCTCGTGTCTTTTTCAGAAGACTTTACTTCCTTTTAATGATGGAATTGATTCATCGTGTAGATCCATCTTTCTTTCAAATATATTATAAAAAATTGGGTAAAACTGATAAAATTGTCCAAAATAAAAGTATCTTCAGTTATTTGTACATAAATATGTGATATATGTTTTAAATAACTTGGTAAATTTTCCCATACTTGGCTTTTATTTTCCTTTCTTTACCTTTTTATTGTCCTATATTCCATTTTAAATGAATTCTAACATTTTGGGTTGTTTCTCAATTTATGTCCTTTTCGAGGTAACAATAATTTCAGTGTTAACACCTAGTTTTACCGTTCATAAATATGTATAAACATGATTTTGAATTCATTTATTTGAAAATTTTGAAAATTTTTACTAGAATTGGGTAGTCAGTATATAAGACTAGGGCTGTTCTTTATTATCAGAGAGCACTAGATTCTAATACAACTACTGCGTTACTAGTATTTTTAATGGTAACCAAGTGTTTAAATTAAAATTTTAAAAATTCGAAAGAATTTAACCCCTTCCCACACTTAAGATCTTGCAATGCCCTCATTTGCAAAAAATCAGTAACAATTTAAATTATTGAGGGTGATTAGCATAGAAAAATGATTAAATTTTACCAAAGTTTCCAAACATATTGGCGTTTGTTTGCTGAATGATAAATGGTGCACAACATTTGTTCATTCCGTCTTGTTGTTACATCACATTTGTTTCTCGTTTTGTCGTCAAAATTAGTAGCTTTTGCTGAACTTAATGCCAGTCTTTGAAAATGCGCTGTTTTACCCTGTTGTGCACAACTGACAATATACATACATACAAATAATAACATGCATGGTAATTTAAAATGGGACTTAACATCCCACTTTTAAATCAAATATGAAATATTAGTACAATATAATAAAAATATTAAACTTACATAAAAGTATCAATATTTGTATGTTTAAACATAAATAAATAAAAATAATAAAAAGATAAAAATCATAGAAATAACCAACGGGAACTATATCAATCTGGATAGGGGTTCCAGTTCATGTCGTCGGTCGGGTTCCATGGTTGGTGATAGGTGTACTGGTAGGCCTGGTTAGGGTCGTAGAGAGTAAATGGTGGTATCATCTCGGGCTGGTGTGGAGGATAGTAAGCGGGTCAGGTCGGTACGTAGTGATCCTGAGGTGATAGCCAACTTATGATCTGACACTGATGATAGTCCCATCTATCATGCTGTCGTTGCCTAGAATGTTCGTACTCATTCCGGGCTTGCCACTGCTCGTATCGATTATGTCTATCCTGGTTTGTCATTTATACCTCATCTATACACTGGTAGACATCAGTCATAGCCTCCCTAATGTCATCTACTTCCTCCATTTCCTCATCTGAACCTCTCGCTACCTGTGGATGACGACCAACATAGGGTACTGTCTGATTGCGTCTGCTTTTCAATACCTTAGCACCCTGATAGACTTTTAATCATAAGGTATCATCCTATTCCCTACATACCATAAGTGGACCCCCTTGATCCCTATCTACACCCAAATACTCTCCAATGAGAGTAACAAAAATACCTCCTCCTATTATTCCCCCTTCCTGTATTCCTTCCACTATCTTAGACAAATAAAAACCAATACAGTAGGGGATATTAACAAAGCCTCTTGGGTCTCGAATACACTTAAGGTAGAATAAATCATGTAAGGTCATTTTCTCCTTGTTGTGACCTCTCTGTGTAATCGAGTTAGCCAGAAATATATGAATTATACGAAGCTCGGCTTTGTTAATATGTAAGTAGGTATGTGTTCCTGCCCACCCAAAAACATTAAAATCTGACATACGCCTCCAGACGGCGTTAGCATCAAAATTCCTATCTACCCTTTCACCATGATAAATCAAATTTGTACAATCGGGTAATAGTAATTCAGTGGGCGTATATATCTGTAAAGCTCTGGCCATGTCCAGCATGGACATCCTGTACATCCTACGGCCAAGTATAAATATAAGAAAACTTCTATCATCTAACCTAACTACATCCGCATTAAGTGAAATAGTACTCATAAGCTCAACGTACCATTCCTTATATACAGGCCTATGAATGGTGAATAAACGTTCCCAATCGGGAAAAGAAGAGCTACCATACCTTTGGATCAAATGCTGTCTAACTGAGTTAGCTAGTTGGACCCTTTCCAAAGGCTCCCAATCGATTACCCGCGGCACTTCTACATTTTTCGTTACCTATTTGAATTTGTTACTTTGATATGTCGGGTAATCTCTCCAACTTCGATCAAATCTCAGATTAGGATGCATAATATACTAACAATTTAACTCTAATTACACTAGAAATTAACAAAATCAAATTAGGAAAATTATAGCTCAAGAACACTAAAAATCAAATTTAAAGAGGTTTAGGGGTGTAATTGTTACCCTTCTTGATAAATTTCTTATCAAATTCATGATTAGAGCGGATTATAGCAAGAAATTTGGTGAATTTTGGTGAAAAATTGAGAGAGTTTGGGAGGTATTTGCGTATTTGTGTGTGTGTTTGTGAAAGAGCAGCAGCTCGATGAGCTTTGTAACCTGACCAAAAATTTGCCTCCATGCGATCGCATGGATATACAGGCCAAACCCCATGCGATCGCATGGGGTCCTGTTTTTTTTTATATTATAAAACCTTATACTTATTAAAACAAATAATTAATTAAATTTTAAAAATTTTGTTTCTTTTTAGGATGAGGGCGTTTTGGATCATTGTCCTAGTCCGTCCCTCGGCAAAATTTTAAAATTTGTCACTTTTTAAGCGTTGTTTTAAAAGTAAAGATTTTTGGGTTTTTTAATGTTTTTGGCATACTTTAATTCAATAAGATTAAAAATAATGATAATAAAAGTTCTCGTCCCTCCCTCGGGTAAAGCAATTTCGGTTCAACGACCTAGTTTTCAACTCACGACGAATTTTAAAAATCATATTTTTAACTTAGTGAAATAAAGTAAATTTTTGTTTTTAAATTCACACCAAACTTAAATTTAAAATGCATAAAATTAAAAATTCATATAAATATCATTTTTATACATACAAACTTATATTAAAAATATTAATTTTTCAAATATTTACAAACTTAAATATATTGATTTTAAAAAGTTTACAATATTAATTTAATATTTATATATTAATTTTAAAAACATGGTAAAAATTAAAAATTAAAAATCTTTTTGGTCTTTTAACCCACTTTAATCAATCAAATATTATCAAAAATATACGCCCCTCTTTTCGGTAAAGTAATTTCGGCTATATTACCTAGTTTTACTCCTGACGAATTTCTAAAATATTTTGGGTTGATTGATTAAAGATATTTATACCTTAAGAATAAACGACAAATTTCGCAGTGATGTAATAAATTTTTGTATGATATCAATAATTTCGGTTACGCATACCTAATTTTATTGAATACCAATTTAATACTTTATAGCGAACGATTCAGTGTTTATTATCAAAAGGTTAAAAGTAATAAAAAAATAAAAAATGTACAAACTTACCTGTGAGAAAGAATTCTCAGAGACCTGCTTTAGCCGACTCATAGGAGAGTCGTGTGATTTGGTTTTCTATAGCTACGTAAGCATAACCTCGAATCTTCAATATCTTTTCTTTTAAACATATAAATGGTCCTTCTCTGCATAGAGTAACAAATTCGGTGTTTGAATATGTTTGATTATTTGAACATTTACCTTCGTGTGACCATTTTCCACATTTGTAACATCTTTCAAGGTATCGTGCTCTTCTTTTTGTTGCGGATTTTGATTTTCCTTTTCCAAAATGTATCTTATGATGATCTTTTCTGAGTTCTTTTCTTACTCCATCCATTTCTCTTATGAATGATACCAGTTCACTCGGAATGTGTCATTATTACGTTAAGTAATCATAGCGAGTAGCATTAGACCATGGTTCAGATCAAAGGAATTCTTCATCTCGTAAAACCTAAAAAAAATGAAAATTCAGAATGGGGGGAGAAGACTAGTTCTTTAGGGTCTGCTAGAGAAAGACCATTCGGATTCCATTCTTGAGAACTACACGAAAACAGAATATCTAACTCTAACTGAAATATATATTTCCCTAAAAAGACTTGATTCTTCCCACACTTAGTTAGTTGTGGTGTCGAAATTGTGATTAACTTCATCTTCAACTTCCATTGGATTATCTATGTAATGTTTAACTCTGTGACCATTAACTTTAAATTCAATCCCATTTGAATTTATTAACTCTACTGTTCCGTATGGGAAAACTCTTTTGACTATGAATGGTCCAGACCATCTTGATTTCAATTTTCCAGAAAATAGCTTGAATCGTGAATTGAAAAGAAGAACTCTGTCTCCTTCTTTAAATTCTTTTGAACTTCTGATTCTTTTATCATGCCATTTCTTCGTTCTTTCCTTATAAATTAACGAATTTTCGTATGCTTTGAAAGGACCCGTCCTAATCCATCCGGATGAAGTCCATATCGATTATAAACGATTCATAACAGTTGATTACATCGCGAGGTACTTGACCTCTATATGATACATTTTACAAACATTGCATTCGTTTTTGAAAAGACAATCTTTCATTTCATCGAAAATTGACGGCATGCATACCATTTCATAATATCTAACTATAATTGACTAAATAATAATCTTGATGAACTCAACGACTCGAATGCAACGTCTTTTGAAATATGTCATGAATGACTCCAAGTAATATCGTTAAAATGAGCAAATGCACAGCGGAAGATTTCTTTCGTACCTGAGAATAAACATGCTTTAAAGTGTCAACCAAAAGGTTGGTGAGGTCATTAGTTTAACATAAATAATCATTTCATAATATTAATAGACCACAAGATTTCATATTTCCATTTCTCATAAACATACGTCCCATGCATAGAGACAAAAATATCATTCATATGGATTGAACACCTGGTAACCGACATTAACAATATGCATATAAGAATATCCCCATCATTCCGGGATCCCCCTTCGGACATGATATAAATTTCGAAGTACTAATGCATCCGGTACTTTGGATGGGGTTTGTTAGGCCCGATAGATCTATCCTTAGGATTCGCGTCAATTAGGTTGTATGTTCCCTAATTCTTAGATTACCAGACTAAAAGGGGCATATTTGATTTCGATCATTCAACCATAGAATGTAGTTTCACGTACTTGTGTCTATTTCGTAAAACAGTTATAAAAGCAGCGCATGTATTCTCAGTCCCAAAAATATATATTGCAAGAGTATTTAAAAAGGGATTAATGAAACTCACGCATATAAGTATTGTAAAACAGTTAATAAAGCATTTGCATGTATTCTCAGCCCAAAAACGTAAAGAGTAAAAGGGAGCAAATGAAACTCACAGTACAATATTTTGTAGTAAAAATATTCATACGACGAAACTGAACAATGCAGGGTTGGCTTCGGATTCACGAACCTATATCATTTGTTTATATATTAATACGCATAATCGTAATTAAATAAGTTTATTTATTTATATTGTTAATATGCTCATTAAATTAATAATTTATTAACTATATTCATTTGTATATTTTTAATACTTAAAAACTTGTATCTATATATATATATATATATATATATATGTATATATACATGTATATCAAATTTAAAGTATATGTTGAGTCATCTATTATAAATATTCTATTTTTGATATTCAAAAGTATCATCTCATGTGTTAAGGTTTAATATATATTTATTTTCAGTATTAGAAATAAGTAGTTAATATAAAAAAAATAGATTAGCTATGTTAATATATTAAGTTAAAAGTATTTTTGTGTTAGTAATAATAATCATAATAATAATAATACTTTTATCAATATCAATAATAATAATAATAATAATAATAATACTAATAATAATAATAATAATAATAAATGAAATGATAAAAAAAATAAATAAAAAAAGAACTACCTTAAATAAAAAGGCTGTTAAAAAGAAATGCTCCATTAGGGACTCGAACCCCTGACCTCTCGCTAACCGGACACACACCTTAACCATTCCCCCGTCCCCTTCGTTCCTCACTTAATCAGATAATATTTATATACAACCCGTATTATTCTGTTTCCTTACGTGATTTACTAGTGAT
The DNA here is from genome assembly GCF_046630445.1 of Rutidosis leptorrhynchoides. NCBI lineage: Eukaryota > Viridiplantae > Streptophyta > Magnoliopsida > Asterales > Asteraceae > Rutidosis > Rutidosis leptorrhynchoides. Next base: position 143,718,337 of record NC_092338.1, read on the forward strand.
CCGGCCCAATAATGAGTAGTCCAACAGAAAATGGTCGGCCCAACTGAGGAGTAGTCCAATTATTATTTTTTTAACGATCCATTAACAACCAAAAGTAGATTGATCAAAATTTAGCAGGCTAAACTATTCGATAGCAAAAGAATAAGGTGTTCTATAGGCGGCTACAAGAACTGAGCAATTATCATCAACATTATCGGTCCATCATCATGATCGTTCATCCTCATCTTCGTTCATCATCATCATCGTGTACAGAAAAGGTACCAATCATCGTTCAACAGTAATAATACCCAAATGGGTTTTGGTTTGTTGTTAGTCGAATAGATACTACAGCAATATACAATCGATTTACAGGTGGATTGAGAGTGAAAGTGATGTGTGGTTGCAGTGGTTTATAGTTGTGATGGTAACGGTTGTTCACGGATTGAAGACACCATAGTAGTCGTAAATTACAGAAATAAAAGAAAGAGAGAGTGGTAGGGTTGTGGTGGTGAGGTGATAGTGGTTTGTATGATGGTTGACTGTAACAGAAAAAAAATAGCAACGGGAAGATGTCGTTTTGTATGGTGTTCAACGGATACTATTCATCGTCTTCATCGTTATTTCATATACTACTCATCATCATCATCATCATCGTAAAATAGAAAACTAGTGGGTTTTTATTGGGTGATCGATGGTTTTAAGTTTGTGATGATGCTTTGAACAGAAATAAGAACACGAGTAGTGGTAGTAGTTTTGGTGGTTGTTTTCGTTGGATGGTTTACGTATAAAAGAGAGATATAAAGATGGACGATAGTGTTTTTCGTGGCGGTTGTAGGGTGGTGTAGATGGTGGCAGGTTAGGATGGTTTAAAGTAGTAGAAATAGGAGTCAAATAGCAAGTTATGGTTCTTGGTTTGTGTTGGGTTTAATAGATCAAAAGAAGAAAGAGAAAAAAAAATTGGTGATGGTTTTAGTGGGTGATGGAAATGGATGCATATATCATATTTATATTTCTCCGTATAGTTTAATTTGTCAAGGACAACTCAAAAACAGTAAAATAATTCAATTATCATGCACTAGAAACTAATTGGTACTAGTTGTCTGTGAGTAGTACAAGTTGCAATATTATATAGGTGCAAACTTTTGACCATACACTTATTCTATATAATTGAATATATGGAATCAAACGTTGCACAAATCATTAGCCAATTATATTTACCGACAACTTTTCACGGACGATAAAGTGCTCCGTTGTATTAGTGGCGGATAAAGGTTCTCAGAAAAATCCTAAATTTTTACAGTAATTAACTTTATTTATTTTAGTCATTATGGTATAAAATTCGGTCATTAACTATTAAATAAAAATTACATTAATTATTCACTCCCAACCCCAAGTAAAATATAAAAAGTGATAAAATTTATTAACTAAATCCTAAATACCTTTTTAGTAAGCCTAAAATTTATAGAACTCATTTTCGGATCACCGTTTATTTTAAAATCACATAAGTTTCTTTTTAACTCGTTTATGGTCAATAAATATGACAATTGAGCGTTACCGTTGTTCACTAAATAACTTCGAAATCACAAAATATATATTTAATATATTTGTTATGTATATAAAGATTTATTTTAATAATAAATTTTATTATCTCCTATAGCATTTTATAATTTAAATCATATATTATATCAAACTATATTTCAACTTATTATATATATTTAAGTATATATGTATTTATTTATTTACAAATAATAGTTCGTGAATCTTCGAGAATAGTCAAAGGTTATATGAATACATGAATATAGTTCCACAACTTTTTGAGACTTAACATTACAGACTTTGCTCATCGTGTCGAAATCATATAAAGATTAAGTTTAAATTTGGTTGAAAATTTCCGGGTTGTCACAGTACCTACCCGTTAAAGAAATTTCGTCCCGAAATTTGATTGGGATGGTCATGGCTAACAATAAATATGTTTTCGTGACGCATACGAGCTGATAAATGGAGTTTTATAATTATTGATTGATATAGATAAAAAGATTCGATTAAGTGAAGCGTACGAGTGAAGCTATCACAAAGGAGTGAAATGAGAGAAATAAGGTTTCGCCATATCTTTTGACGTAGATATGGTTGATTTCTGAAGTTTGAGGGATTTAAAGAAATCTTCGTAATCTTTAAAAATTTAATTCTTCAGTGATTAAGGAAATTAGGATCTTCTTTGGTTAAATACGATGATCTGTCTTGATTGCTCCGTCTGATATTTCATTATAAATTAACTTCTTTCGTTCCTTTACTTTTACCACTCCTATACTCAATTCTCAAATTCAAAAGATAGTGAAAATGCTTAATCCAGTTCTGATCCTTGTTCTTATCCTAACTATCGCAATGATCGTTCTTCTTTTCTAACTTCCACCAGCGGAGTCTGCTTTCTTCTACTTTGCCCTCGGGATTATAATGTTTTTAATTCTCCCGTGTCTTTATGTTGCGATAAACATTGATATACACGGTTTGTAATTTGTGTGTTGTTATAGGGCTTTATATTCTCCCTTATATTTCAAAGCTCTATGCTTTTGTTTTCTCTTCCCGACTTCAAGTCAAGCGAATAATGGTCCAGAATTTGTAGATATAGAGTTTCGAATGATTATAATGTTCAAAGCAGGAAGGAACGTGATAGCACGATTTGATTTTCAAATTTATCAACATCACGAAAGGTAGAACCATCAAGAATACATTTTCTTGATTTGTTCAGGAGTTAAGTAGAATGAAAGAGTTATGTGACATGGCACATGATGACGTTATGATCTGTGAATCATCACGTCCCATTTAGAAACTCAGCATGACTTACTGTAATATAATCACATTGATCAAGTGTCATTATATTATACTAACTCATGCATCAGTTCCCAACATTACTTCAAAAACATTCATATTTTAAGTTCGAAAGTTTACAGAATATAGAAACTAACAGTTTCTATATGATGTAACACTGATAGCACAAAAAGATAAATGATTTCAGATAAGAATAGTTATAAAAATATCTTCAGAAATATGAAGGATATTTATAAATGGATATACGATGATATCTTGGAATTTCTAATATCGATGGATGATGAAGAAGATGTATCCGTAAGGGTTTAGATTCGGAAGCAAGGTATTTGCTAAAGATTTCATCAGAAACAGAATCATTTGGATTCCTTGAAGTCAAACTTATTCCTTGTGATTTGTCCACGGCTTCCTTCATAGTTTCGCATAATCCGCTTTTCGGTACTAAATTTTCTATTGAATGTTTCCAATATAATGATACAAAGGAAGCACGAAGAGGTATATAATTTCGGACGAGAATATTTATGAAAATATCCTCAGAAATATCGAAGATATTGATGATGATATTTTGGAATTTCTAAGTTCGATAGTTGGTGGAGAAAAATTTTTCGTAAGATTTTAACATGACTTCGGAGCAAGATATTCTCTAAAGATTTCAACGGATCCAGAATTATCTGGATTCTTTGAATATAGGGTATGGTCCTTGTATTTGTCCTTGGTCTCCTTCATGGTTAACTCTATCCGTTTTCCAGTTCCAACATTTCTGAGCTTTTCCAACATATTATTCTTTATTATCAAACTTCCGACGACTAAGGTCGTTTACAGTTGTCCGCAGTTTATGCTGCTTCATTCAGCTTTTTCAAAGTTCAATGTATTGATTCGTAGACTGGGTGCTTTTCAAAATTTCAGAATTGAAGATCGTAATTCTAGGAGATAATTGTTATATGTATACATATAACTATTGATGTAGAAATACTACGAAATTTGAAATACTGATTGCTGATTCTCGGTAATTGGTATGGCAATTATTGTTACAGGGTATAGATGTATACATGATGGGGTTTCAATGAATATAATGATTTTTTTTTTTTTTTTTGGAAAGTCCAAATTCATTGAAGTTGTTGGTAAGTTTACTGCTAATGTGGGGAATATAAACGGTTCCCCGGTAACGATGACGACATGCAAACTTATATATCGAGGTTATAATAAGGCTAATTCGAATGGAAGTCGAGGTTTATTTGCTGAAGCTATGACAAAATTGGCTAATTGGAAAAAGAGTTGAAATGTTATTTTCGGTAATAACAATGCCAAAGGAGCTAGAAAGGACACGTGTTAAACGTTTACACAGGTTCCGAGTGTTTTCAGGTGCATAACTATATGCATCAATCTTTTCTTCCGTAGATGAAGTGTGGTTGGTTCATCCTCTCGATTGAGGTGTTTTTAAGAATTATGAAATGTTTGAACACGGATTGGAATCGTCAAGATACAAATGAGGTTTAAGATGAAATCAAGTGGCAAACTTGAAGAATTGTTTAGTTTCATATGTTATAATCAATATTTTAATTCATTTTAATTGTCCAATGTTATTAGTTCACAGTCGATAGTTCACATTTAACAGTCTAATAATTCATATATATAGTTTAATATGTAATATTCGAATTAATTAATACGTATCGTGACCCATGTACATGTCTCAGACTCGATCACAACTCAAAGTATATATATTATTTAAGAATCAACCTCAACCCTGTATAGAGAACTTGATCATTACTGCATATAGAGTGTCTATGGTTATTCCAAATAATATATATAGATGCGTCGATATGATATGTCAAAATCTTGTATACGTGTCCCGATATTTAAAGTGCGTAAAATAAATGACAGAAATTAAATGACGATAAATAAAATTGCGAGAATGTAAATTGCGATACTTAAATTACGATAAATAAAAGGTAATCAGTTAGCTAGGAACAGTTAATTAGGATTTCGTTAGCGTGGGTTCTTAAAAAAATTTCTCATAATTAATTTGTTTGTTTCTAACAAATTTTATTTTGTCCAATGTTTTCTTCATTATGCCACTTGTTGGATTCTGATAAATAAAAATCCAAATATGAAATTGTACTTGGATGAAAATAGTTGTTCTTTGGTGAACGGATACGTATATGTGTGAATTTGAGCAGTGTTGTTAATGACTGCTGAATTTGAATTGAAGAATGTATAGTGTAACTTATTAACGTGAGATTTAAATATTCCTCGGATATTACCTACCCGTTAAAATATTTTCACCATTAACAGTTTGTACAAGAGAAATTTTAATCACAATCTTTATGAAAGTATATATACATATATATTTTCTTCAGATGTAATTATGGATTTAATGAGTCAATATAATATTAAACTCATTTGATTTTCGATTTGAGCTAGAATAAGTAATCTCTAAAACTATTAGGATCCACATATTCTTCGCAGAATATTAATGAAGTTATGGATCAATACTTCATCGTTCATTGCTGTTGGTACTCCTTGTTATCTATGGTGCGTATGATGTTAGTGTTCGTGGGGCAGATTGTGAAATTGAGTCTTGGGATGCGGATGTTGTTGTTGTTGGTGATACCATTGATGTTGATGATGTTGCTGAAGCTGGTACATTTTACACCATATTTTTCAAGGCTACAACTCAGACGCGAAGCTCGTTGACTTCTTTGATTAATCCGGGATGATTGGCGGTTGGAACAGCGAATGAATAAAGTTTAGAATATGAGATATGATATGTTCGTGGCGAGATATTCGGGAAATGAGAGTGAAAATGGTGTTTCAAATTGGTTCGCCGATAGGTGCTTCAGGTTTTTCGTCAAGAGGTGAATTTGGTTGGTGAAAAAGATCGCCTTCTTCTCGTCTCCATTGATTGAGTCGTCTACGAACTCATCAGATGAATTGGGGATGACTGATTGGTTGATTCATTTCGGTGACGCTGATAGGTGAAACTCCATATCGGAATAGCTGTCGGAATCCGAGGAATTCGAACTGATTGAGGGATTCATCTCGTACGATCAGATGAAGGACTTTTCGATAAGAAATAGATTATAGGATGTAGATTAGTACTCTGCAATACATAATTTACATTTGCATATATAATACTAAAATCCCATAAGTTACGGAGGAATCTACGGAAGCTGTCAGGCATCGGTAACAATAACAGGTACGCTAAGATATGAATTAGCAGATATGGTAAGATATAAATTTTTTTGTCTATACACTAATCATGCAATTAATGCAATAAGATGTGTTTAGACTAAGAATGATAAGCAAGTGATTCTCTAAGAATGATAAGCAGAAAATTTTCGACACGAAATGATAAGCAAAACTTTTGACATGCAGACACGGTCAAAGTCCAGACTCACTAATGCATCCTAACAACTTATCAGTTAGACACACTAATGCAGACCCGGTTCACTAAGACCACCGCTCTGATACCAACTGAAAGGACCCGTCCTAATCCATCCGGACAAAGTCCATATCGATTATAAATGATTCATAACAGTTGATTACATCGCGAGGTACTTGACCTCTATATGATACATTTTACAAACATTGCATTCGTTTTTGAAAAGACAATCTTTCATTTCATCAAAAATTGACGGCATGCATACCATTTCATAATATCTAACTATAATTGACTAAATAATAATCTTGAAGAACTCAACGACTCGAATGCAACGTCTTTTGAAATATGTCATGAATGACTCCAAGTAATATCGTTAAAATGAGAAAATGCACAGCGGAAGATTTCTTTCGTACCTGAGAATAAACATGCTTTAAAGTGTCAACCAAAAGGTTGGTGAGTTCATTAGTTTAACATAAATAATCATTTCATAATATTAATAGACCACAAGATTTCATATTTCCATTTCTCATAAACATACGTCCCATGCATAGAGACAAAAACATCATTCATATGGATTGAACACCTGGTAACCGACATTAACAATATGCATATAAGAATATCCCCATCATTCCGGGATCCTCCTTCAGACATAATATAAATTTTGAAGTACTAAAGCATCCGGTACTTTGGATGGGGTTTGTTAGGCCCGATAGATCTATCCTTAGGATTCGCGTCAATTAGGGTGTCTGTTCCCTAATTCTTAGATTACCAGACTAAAAGGGGCATATTCGATTTTGATCATTCAACCATAGAATGTAGTTTCACGTACTTGTGTCTATTTCGTAAAACAGTTATAAAAGCAGCGCATGTATTCTCAGTCCCAAAAATATATATTGCAAGAGTATTTAAAAAGGGATTAATGAAACTCACGCATATAAGTATTGTAAAACACTTAATAAAGCATTTGCATGTATTCTCAGCCCAAAAACATAAAGAGTAAAAGGGATCAAATGAAACTCACAGTACAATATTTTGTAGTAAAAATATTCATACGACGAAACTGAACAATGCAGGGTTGGCTTCGGATTCACGAACCTATATCATTTGTTTATATATTAATAAGCATAATCGTAATTAAATAAGTTTATTTATTTATATTGTTAATATGCTCATTAAATTAATAATTTATTAACTATATTCATTTGTATATTTTTAATACTTAAAAACTTGTATCTATATATATGTATATATACTTGTATATCAAATTTAAAGTATATGTTGAGTCATCTATTATAAATATTCTATTTTTGATATTCAAAAGTATCATCTCATGTGTTAAGGTTTAATATATATTTATTTTCAGTATTAGAAATAAGTAGTTAATATAAAAAAATAGATTAGCTATGTTAATATATTAAGTTAAAAGTATTTTTGTGTTAGTAATAATAATCATAATAATAATAATACTTTTATCAATATCAATAATAATAATAATAATAATAATAATAAATGAAATGATAAAAAAAAAATAAAAAAAAAAGAACTACCTTAAATAAAAAGGCTGTTAAAAAGAAATGCTCCATTAGGGACTCGAACCCCTGACCTCTCGCTAACCGGACACACACCTTAACCATTCCCCCGTCCCCTTCGTTCCTCACTTAATCAGATAATATTTATATACAACCCGTATTATTCTGTTTCCTTACGTGATTTACTAGTGATCCGGCCCAATAATGAGTAGTCCAACAGAAAATGGTCGGCCCAACTGAGGAGTAGTCCAATTATTATTATTTTTAACGATCCATTAACAACCAAAAGTAGATTGATCAAAATTTAGCAGGCTAAACTATTCGATAGCAAAAGAATAAGGTGTTCTATAGGCGGCTACAGGAACTGAGCAATTATCGTCAACATTATCGGTCCATCATCATGATCGTTCATCCTCATATTCGTTCATCATCATCATCGTGTACAGAAAAGGCACCAATCATCGTTCAACAGTAATAATACCCAAATGGGTTTTGGTTTGTTGTTAGTCGAATAGATACTATAGCAATATACAATCGATTTGCAGGTGGATTGAGAGTGAAAGTGATGTGTGGTTGCAGTGGTTTATAGTTGTGATGGTAACGGTTGTTCACGGATTGAAGACACCATAGTAGTCGTAAATTACAGAAATAAAAGAAAGAGAGAGTGGTAGGGTTGTGGTGGTGAGGTGATAGTGGTTTGTATGATGGTTGACTGTAACAGAAAAAAAATAGCAACGGGAAGATGTCGTTTTGTATGGTGTTCAACGGATACTATTCATCGTCTTCATCGTTATTTCATATACTACTCATCATCATCATCATCATCGTAAAATAGAAAACTAGTGGGTTTTTATTGGGTGATCGATGGTTTTAAGTTTGTGATGATGCTTTGAACAGAAATAAGAACACAAGTAGTGGTAGTAGTTTTGGTGGTTGTTTTCGTTGGATGGTTTACGTATAAAAGAGAGATATAAAGATGGACGATAGTGTTTTTCGTGGCGGTTGTAGGGTGGTGTAGATGGTGGCAGGTTAGGATGGTTTAAAGTAGTAGAAACAGGAGTCAAATAGCAAGTTATGGTTCTTGGTTTGTGTTGGGTTTAATAGATCAAAAGAAGAAAGAGAAAAAAAAATTGGTGATGGTTTTAGTGGGTGATGGAAATGGATGCATATATCATATTTATATTTCTCCGTATAGTTTAATTTGTCAAGGACAACTCAAAAACAGTAAAATAATTCAATTATCATGCACTAGAAACTAATTGGTACTAGTTGTCTGTGAGTAGTACAAGTTGCAATATTATATAGGTGCAAACTTTTGACCATACACTTATTCTATATAATTGAATATATGGAATCAAACGTTGCACAAATCATTAGCCAATTATATTTACCGACAACTTTTCACGGACGATAAAGTGCTCCGTTGTATTAGTGGCGGATAAAGGTTCTCAGAAAAATCCTAAATTTTTACAGTAATTATCTTTATTTATTTTAGTCATTATGGTATAAAATCCGGTCATTAACTATTAAATAAAAATTACATTAATTATTCACTCCCAACCCCAAGTAAAATATAAAAAGTGATAAAATTTATTAACTAGATCCTAAATACCTTTTTAGTAAGCCTAAAATTTATAGAACTCATTTTCGGATCACCGTTTATTTTAAAATCACATAAGTTTCTTTTTAACTCGTTTATGGTCAATAAATATGACAATTGAGCGTTACCGTTGTTCACTAAATAACTTCGAAATCACAAAATATATATTTAATATATTTGTTATGTATATAAAGATTTATTTTAATAATAAATTTCATTATCTCCTATAGCATTTTATAATTTAAATCATATATTATATCAAACTATATTTCAACTTATTATATATATTTAAGTATATATGTATTTATTTATTTACAAGTAATAGTTCGTGAATCTTCGAGAATAGTCAAAGGTTATATGAATACATGAATATAGTTCCACAACTTTTTGAGACTTAACATTACAGACTTTGCTCATCGTGTCGAAATCATATAAAGATTAAGTTTAAATTTGGTTGAAAATTTCCGGGTTGTCACATGCTTCATGTCTTAATTCTTCTAATTCATTTAGTTGGCTTAACCGTAGACATCCAGCTTCATGTAAATCAAGATTACATGTCTTCAAAGCCCAAAATGCTTTGTGTTCAATTTCTACTGGAAGATGACATGCTTTTCCGTAAATGAGTCTAAAAGGTGTGGTTCCAATTGGAGTTTTGTAGGCTGTTCTAAAATCCCAAAGTGCATCCTCTAATTTCATGGACCATTCCTTCGGATTTGATCCTACGGTTTTCTCTAGAATACGTTTTAATGCTCGGTTGGTATTTTCAACTTGTCCACTTGTTTGTGGATGATAAGCGGTTGAGATTTTATGAGTTACTCCATATCTTTTGAGAACTTTCTCAAGTTGATTATTACAAAAATGAGTACCTCGATCACTTATTAAAGCTTTCGGCGTTCCAAACCTAGCAAAAAGACGTTTTAAAAAGTTGACTACAACTCGTGCATCGTTAGTCGGGAGAGCTTGTGCTTCCTCCCATTTAGATACATAATCAATGGCAACGAGAATGTAGAGATTATTATGAGATTTTGGAAATGGACCCATAAAGTCAATACCCCAAATGCCAAATACTTCACATACTTGAATGACATTTTGTGGCATTTCATCACGTTGACTTATTTTTTCGGCCCTTTGACAAGCAACACAGGATTTGCAAAGAAGGTGTGCTTCTTTAAAAATTGTAGGCCAATAGAATCCAGCATCGTAAACTTTTCTTGCTGTGATTTGAGGCCCAAAATGCCCTCTTGTTGGTCCTGTGTGGCAATGGTTTAAGATTTGACTAGCTTCATCTCCGAATACACATCGGCGTATTATTCCATTGGGACAACTTTTAAACAAATGTGGATCTTCCCAGAAATAGTGTTTTATATCACTAAAGAATTTCTTTCGTTTTTGGTACGACGATCCTTTTTCAAGGAATCCACATACTAAGTAGTTTGCATAGTCTGCAAACCATGGAATTTCACTATAATCTATCTTTAATAGATATTCATCAGGAAAGTTGTTTTGTATGGTGTAACAACCCAAACCGTAACCGACCAAACACGACGAAATTGCAAACAAAAAAAAAATTTCTGGTGCAGACCATCTGCGCGGCGCGCCAGATGGCCGCGCGGCGCGCCAAATCGCCTGGACAGCCCGCTGTCCCCGGAAGTCTATTTAACGAAAATGTTTGACTAGTTCCCGACATTTTTAGCCAAAACGCTTTTAACCATACATTCATATATGTAAAACTAGCACATAACTAAGGTTTGAGCGAGTTTTACAAAGTGGGGCCCACACGTGCCCAAAACGCCACTAAGTTTAAAAATACAATGTTTAATACAAATTAGAGTTTCGACCACGAAAAGTTTAATTGCCAAACGATACAACGAGCATGGTATTTGGGTTAAACTACCCAAGTCTCGGTCAAACTCCAAAATCATCTCATCCCAAAAGCGTCACTAAACGAGACGGGATCTCTAATCCAACCGGATGCCCTTACCCTTGTCCACACCGGAACCTATAAAAATAGTAAACAACGAGAGGGTAAGCAAAGCTTAGTGAGTAAAACATATATATACATGCATATACAACTTACCCACACGCATCCACGATATCAAATAACACGTAACAAATCTCGATAAGCAAGCTAGTATCACCAAACGTATCACTAGCAATAATCATAGCATAAATACTCATAACAATAATCAAATGCTAGTATGAACAACAATAAATCATGGTTAACCAATCTCTTCGCTAGGGAACGACTTCGCGAAACAAGTCATCGATGTTCATAACATTCGTTAGCTTCCAAAAACGGCTATGGCATGCTAACCCCCCGAGGTGTTCCAAAAACGGCTATGGCATCACCCCTCAAGTGTTCCAAAAACGGCTATGGCATCACTTGCTCAATGTGAGTAGAACACGGCTATTACTCACGCTTTCGTACACCAACACGGCTATGTGTACGGGTAACTCAAATAACAATGTGGGAGTAAAACACGGCTATTACTCGCCACTAAATGCACAAACACGGCTATGTGCCTTAATACAAAACATGGACTAATACGGCTAAGTCCCACAACCTTGGTCACAAAACGGCTATGTGACACCATCAACACGGTACATAAATCATATACATACATATATAGATATTCCACTCACCTTATGCCGTCGGTGATTACTAAACCAAGCTTGAATTCCGAGGTAACGTACCTATTTCACAAGCATATAATCAATCAATCGACTTGGCCTAACTCATAACACACATCATCCTAGGTCATCTTGACCCATTTTGACACTTAACCCTAATTTGGGTCATTCTTACCAAAAACCCTAACTCTTGGCACTCAAGGCCTTCATACATTTCAAATCACTAGATTTTAACACAAAACACTAACGTTAACCAATCTTGGTCCATTTTGACCCGTTTGACTCAATAAAAGTCAACACACCCATTTTGGGTCATTTATACCCAAATCACACCCATTTACACTTCCCTAAGGTGTTCTAGCAAATTATTAGCCAATTAGGGTTTCATAACAACAATTAATACCTTTAAAACCCTAGCTTACACATAATTAAGTCTACATGACCCAATTTACCCAAGAACACCCAAAATTAACCAAAAGTGGGTTTTATGTCCACCTTTGACTCAAACCCTAGCCCTAAATCGAATTAAACAAAGGAATTAAGATTAGAGCATACCACAACTACCAAAACGAAGATAATGACGAGATGAACAACTTTAGAACTTGGGCTTTAGCAAGAAACCCTCTTCTTCCTCTTCAAAATGAGCTTTCCCTCTCTAAAACTCACTCTCTCACTAAAATAAATTGGGAGGTGATAAGGTTGGTGAACAAGGGAGTAAATGAGCTCCCAAACTACTGAACCAAGCATTAAACTCGGCCTTGATGTGAATTTACCAAAATACCCCCAAAATATCTAATTTAAAAGAGAAAGGGATCTGTCACAGACAATTGGCGCGGCGCGCCACAAGGCCGCGCGGCGCGCAACCCTGCCAGTTCAGCTCCTTTTGTATTTTAAATACACGCAACAGAACCCCGTTTCAAGTACCGTACATTACACTTATATACACATATGTACACTATAAATAATCGGGTCTTACAACTCTCCCCCACTTATTCGGATTGCGTCCTCGCAATCCAAGCCGCATGACACGAGGGAAGATAAACCAATACGAACTCTTCGGGCTCCCAAGTGAACTCGGAACCCTTATTCCGCCGCCATTGAACTTTAAAAGTCCTAACCTCCTTATGCCTCAACCTCTTGACCTTTTCATCTAGTATTGCAATTGGCTCTTCAACATACTCCAACTTATTGTTTAGCTCAATTTCATCTAAAGGCATCCATGAAGAATCATCCGCAAGGCACTTACGGAGGTGAGAAACATGAAACGTGTTATGGATCCCCGCAAGCTCTTCGGGCAATTCCAATCGATATGCAACTTCACCAACACGAGCTAAGATTTTAAACGGTCCAATAAACCGAGGACCTAACTTTCCCCGTTTTCGAAATCGAATAATACCCTTCCATGGCGAAACCTTAAGCATAACCATGTCGCCCTCTTGGAATTCGATCGTTCGTCTACGTTTATCGGCATACGACTTTTGCCTATCTTGAGCCTTTTTCAAATGCTCCCGGATAATATCAATCTTGTTATTCGTCTCTAGAACCAAATCGGTACTCCCGATTTCCCTTTGTCCCACTTCTCCCCAACAAATGGGAGTTCGACATCTTCGACCATAAAGCATCTCGTACGGTGGCATCCCGATACTAGTATGAAAACTATTATTGTACGAAAATTCCACCAAAGGTAGATGCTCATCCCAACTACCACCGAAATCGATAATGCACGCCCGTAACATATCTTCCAAAGTTTGGTTCGTACGTTCGGTTTGACCGTCCGTTTGAGGATGATACGCCGTGCTCAACTTTAATTGTGTACCCATATCTTCGTGAAACTTTTCCCAAAATCGAGATGTAAAACGGGTATCTCGATCCGAAATAATAGATATAGGAACGCCATGTCGCGAGACCACTTCCTTGATAAACAACTTAGCCAAGGCCTCCGACGATATTGCTTCTTTAATGGGAAGAAACAAAGCACTTTTCGTCAACCGATCCACTATAACCCAAATCGAATCATATTGAGTTCTCGCCGTCTTAGGTAATTTAGTGATGAAGTCCATGGTAATGTGCTCCCATTTCCATTTCGGGATCTCTAATGGTTGCAACTTACCATACGGCTTTTGATGTTCGGCTTTAACTTGCAAACAAGTAACACATCGTTCAACGTATTTTACAACATCACGTTTCATGCCCGGCCACCAATAATCTTTCTTCAAGTCATGGTACATTTTCGTCGCGCCCGGATGAATGGAATATTTCGACTTATGTGCTTCATCGAGTAGCACCCGTCGGTAATCACCCGTCTTAGGCACCCACACCCTTCCTTGAAAGGACAACAAACCCCGCGGACCCATAGTAATAAACTCCGATTGGCCCACAATTCGTTCCGTGCGCTTATCGTGAACATAAGCCTCTATTTGGTCTTCAACCATCTTTTCAAGAAAGTCGTTAGTGATAATCAAACGTAACGATGTTATACGTATCGCCGGATGTTGAGTCTTTCGACTTAACGCATCCGCGACCACATTCGCCTTACCCGGATGGTAAAGTATCTCACAATCATAATCTTTCACCACATCCATCCATCTACGTTGACGATAATTCAAATCCCTTTGAGTAAAAAGGTGTTTCAAATTCTTATGATCCGAATATATCGTACACTTGACACCATACAAGTAGTGGCGCCAAATTTTCAACGCATGCACAACCGCCGCCATTTCAAGATCATGAGTCGGGTACCTCGTTTCGTGTTCCTTTAATTGTCGAGAGGCATAAGCAATGACTTTACCCCTTTGCATAAGAACGCACCCGAGCCCATTTAAGGAAGCATCACAATAAACCACCATGTCTTCGACGCCTTCCGGTAACACTAACACCGGAGTTTGACACAACTTCTCTTTCAATAATTGAAAAGCAATTTCTTGCTCGTTTTCCCAATTGAACTTAGCACTCTTCCTCGTCAACTTTGTTAATGGAGAGGCGATCTTAGAAAAGTCTTGGATAAACCGACGATAATAACCGGCCAATCCGAGAAAACTCCGGATTTCCGTAGGCGTAGTCGGTCGTCCCCAACTCTTCACCGTCTCAATCTTCCCCGGATCCACTTGGATGCCGCCTTCGTTCACAATGTGGCCAAGAAATTGGACCTCTCTTAGCCAAAATTCACATTTAGAGAACTTTGCATACAACTTCTCTTTTCTTAACGTCTTCAAAACTTCGCGTAAGTGACGTTCATGTTCGTGCATACTTTTCGAGTAGACTAGTATGTCGTCAATGAACACAATAACCGACTTGTCCAACATAGGTTGGCACACCCGGTTCATAAGATCCATGAATGCCGCCGGTGCATTCGTAAGACCAAAAGGCATAACCACAAATTCATAATGCCCGTAACGCGTTCGGAAAGCCGTTTTCTCAATATCTTCCTCACGGACCCGCATTTGGTGATAGCCGGACCGTAGGTCAATCTTAGAGAAATACGTTGCGCCTTGGAGTTGATCAAACAAATCGTCGATCCTAGGTAGTGGATAACGATTCTTGATCGTCACTTTATTCAACTCACGGTAATCAATGCACATACGCATACTACCGTCTTTCTTCTTCACAAATAAGACCGGAGCGCCCCACGGCGAAGCACTCGGTCGGATAAAACCCTTCTCTAGCAACTCTTGAATTTGATTCAATAGCTCTTGCATTTCCGTTGGTGCTAAACGATAAGGAGTTTTAGCAATGGGAGTAGCCCCCGGAACCAACTCAATGCGAAACTCGACTTGTCTTTCCGCCGGAACACCCGGTAACTCATCCGGAAAAACGTCTTCAAACTCATTAACTACCGGAATTTCACGAATAGGTGGTGGCTCATTACGAGTATCAACAACATAAGCAAGGAAAGCCATGCCACCGGTAACAACGGAACGACGTGCCCGTGCAAAAGTGCATATCGGCACCGGTCTTCTTCTCTTATCGCCATGAATAATCATTTCTCCCCCACTTGGGGTCTTCACACGAATACACTTATCATGGCATGAAATATTGGCTCTATAACGATCGAGCCAATCCATACCAACAACGATATCAAAGTCGCCCAAGGTCATTGGAATAAGATCAATTTTAAAAGTTTCGGCACCAAAAACAACATCACAATTTTTACACACATCAACCACTAGCACCGTCTTGCCGTCCGCTATTTCGACTTCTACCGGACGACTTAACTTAGCTAGCGGACTATCAAGTTTAGGCACAAATTTAGGAGACACAAACGACAAATTTGCACCGCTATCAAAAAGAATCCTTGCCGGATTAGAATTAACCATGAAAGTACCTGAAACAACTTCATTGGATTGTTTGGCTTCATCGTTCGTCATCAAGTAGTTTCGCCCTCTAGCCGACCCCGCCGCCTTCTCAATCTTCTTAACATGATCATTATTCAACTCGGGGCATTCCGGCCTCTTGTGCCCCACTTTACCGCAATTAAAACACGTAACCGTCTTGACCGTGCATTCACGGGCGTAATGACCCGACTTCCCACAATTAAAACAAGTGGGCGCAAAAGTACCCGTGCCACCTTTCTTCACACTATTAACGCTCTCGGTGCCTTTCTTAGACTTCTTGTTTGAAAAATTCGAATAGCTCGAACCTTCAAACTTCCTTTTCGAGAAAACAAAATCACTCTTCCTAGGCACCTCCGGCTCAAAACCCCGAGCCAACTCAAACAATTCATCGAAAGTCTTAGCCATACCCCGGCTAATCTTGCTCTTGTAGTCGGCATTCAAAGTACGATAAAAATCTTTCATAAGCTTATGATCATCACCCACATACTCCGGGCAAAAACGAGTCTTTGCCAAGAATGCAGACTTGAGGGTAACTAAATCCATGGAACCTTGTTGCAAATGATGCAACTCGTCCCGAATTCGATCAAGATCGGATGAAGTTCGGTATTCCTTGAAAAACTCTTTCTTGAACTCCTCCCACGTCAAGCCCATGCATTGCTCCTCGCCATACAAATTGATTTTATCATCCCACCACAACTTGCCTTCTTCACGTAACATGCTAGACCCAAACCTCGCCTTCTTCTCGGGAGGACACTCCGCGGTACGGAAGGCCCCCTCGATGTCCGAAATCCAACAAGTACTTTTCAACGGATCCCTCACCCCATTAAACGTCGGAGGTTGAGTATCCTTAAAATTTTTGTAGTGGAAGTCTCTCTTTCCATCACCCCCTTCACCTCGAGGATAAACGTTTCTAGCATCAAGGGCCTCTTCAATAGTGGCCTTCAATCGTTCATTTATCATTTCGGTCACTTGCCCATCGACCGACTCTTGGAAGACCCTTCGGACATCCGCAAGAAAATCCGATTTCAACTTCTTAAAGACGGCCTCGACCTTGGTCGAGAACTCGGCGTCTTCACTTGTACTCCCGTTTTCATGATCAGGACCGTTTCTCGTCTTCATTCTATAAAACGAATTAGGTTAAACTATGAAACGAAAGGACAATTATACTCAATTACATACGTATACACCACACTACCCCATCTTGCTCAACAATCGTCGTACATTGCTTGTTTGACCCGATTTGCACCCGTAGTAATGGTAGCTAGTCATTACCACGCAAGCACGTCGCGCTAACTCGCTAGTACAACGTCCATCTCGCTTGATGATTGCTAAACACAACACAAACAAATAGCGCATGATTAGTTCACATAATCCTATGCACTAATCATACCGGTCCGACCCAAAGTCCTACAAGTCCCGCATAAACACGCACAAAAAGTCTAAGTCTAGGCGCCTATCTCAAGTCACCTAAATCCCTTAGACCATGCTCTGATACCACTTGTAACAACCCAAACCGTAACCGACCAAACACGACGAAATTGCAAACAAAAAAAAAATTTCTGGTGCAGACCATCTGCGCGGCGCGCCAGATGGCCGCGCGGCGCGCCAAATCGCCTGGACAGCCCGCTGTCCCCGGAAGTCTATTTAACGAAAATGTTTGACTAGTTCCCGACATTTTTAGCCAAAACGCTTTTAACCATACATTCATATATGTAAAACTAGCACATAACTAAGGTTTGAGCGAGTTTTACAAAGTGGGGCCCACACGTGCCCAAAACGCCACTAAGTTTAAAAATACAATGTTTAATACAAATTAGAGTTTCGACCACGAAAAGTTTAATTGCCAAACGATACAACGAGCATGGTATTTGGGTTAAACTACCCAAGTCTCGGTCAAACTCCAAAATCATCTCATCCCAAAAGCGTCACTAAACGAGACGGGATCTCTAATCCAACCGGATGCCCTTACCCTTGTCCACACCGGAACCTATAAAAATAGTAAACAACGAGAGGGTAAGCAAAGCTTAGTGAGTAAAACATATATATACATGCATATACAACTTACCCACACGCATCCACGATATCAAATAACACGTAACAAATCTCGATAAGCAAGCTAGTATCACCAAACGTATCACTAGCAATAATCATAGCATAAATACTCATAACAATAATCAAATGCTAGTATGAACAACAATAAATCATGGTTAACCAATCTCTTCGCTAGGGAACGACTTCGCGAAACAAGTCATCGATGTTCATAACATTCGTTAGCTTCCAAAAACGGCTATGGCATGCTAACCCCCCGAGGTGTTCCAAAAACGGCTATGGCATCACCCCTCAAGTGTTCCAAAAACGGCTATGGCATCACTTGCTCAATGTGAGTAGAACACGGCTATTACTCACGCTTTCGTACACCAACACGGCTATGTGTACGGGTAACTCAAATAACAATGTGGGAGTAAAACACGGCTATTACTCGCCACTAAATGCACAAACACGGCTATGTGCCTTAATACAAAACATGGACTAATACGGCTAAGTCCCACAACCTTGGTCACAAAACGGCTATGTGACACCATCAACACGGTACATAAATCATATACATACATATATAGATATTCCACTCACCTTATGCCGTCGGTGATTACTAAACCAAGCTTGAATTCCGAGGTAACGTACCTATTTCACAAGCATATAATCAATCAATCGACTTGGCCTAACTCATAACACACATCATCCTAGGTCATCTTGACCCATTTTGACACTTAACCCTAATTTGGGTCATTCTTACCAAAAACCCTAACTCTTGGCACTCAAGGCCTTCATACATTTCAAATCACTAGATTTTAACACAAAACACTAACGTTAACCAATCTTGGTCCATTTTGACCCGTTTGACTCAATAAAAGTCAACACACCCATTTTGGGTCATTTATACCCAAATCACACCCATTTACACTTCCCTAAGGTGTTCTAGCAAATTATTAGCCAATTAGGGTTTCATAACAACAATTAATACCTTTAAAACCCTAGCTTACACATAATTAAGTCTACATGACCCAATTTACCCAAGAACACCCAAAATTAACCAAAAGTGGGTTTTATGTCCACCTTTGACTCAAACCCTAGCCCTAAATCGAATTAAACAAAGGAATTAAGATTAGAGCATACCACAACTACCAAAACGAAGATAATGACGAGATGAACAACTTTAGAACTTGGGCTTTAGCAAGAAACCCTCTTCTTCCTCTTCAAAATGAGCTTTCCCTCTCTAAAACTCACTCTCTCACTAAAATAAATTGGGAGGTGATAAGGTTGGTGAACAAGGGAGTAAATGAGCTCCCAAACTACTGAACCAAGCATTAAACTCGGCCTTGATGTGAATTTACCAAAATACCCCCAAAATATCTAATTTAAAAGAGAAAGGGATCTGTCACAGACAATTGGCGCGGCGCGCCACAAGGCCGCGCGGCGCGCAACCCTGCCAGTTCAGCTCCTTTTGTATTTTAAATACACGCAACAGAACCCCGTTTCAAGTACCGTACATTACACTTATATACACATATGTACACTATAAATAATCGGGTCTTACATATGGCCGATTCATTTAGAACTTCTAATTCGGGATTTTCAAGACGAGAAAGATGATCAGCTGCGAGATTTTCTGCCCCCTTTTTATCTCGGATTTCAATATTGAACTCTTGTAAGAGTAAGATCCAACGGATTAATCGTGGTTTAGCATCTTGTTTCGAAATTAGGTATTTAAGAGCAGAATGATCGGTATAGACCACCGTTTTAGCTAGAACGAGATATGAACGAAATTTGTCAAAAGCAAAGACAATGACAAGGAGTTCTTTTTCAGTAGTTGTGTAATTTGTTTGTGCTCCTTGTAACGTCTTACTAGCATAATAAATAGGTTGAAATCGTTTTTCAATTCTTTGTCCTAAAACGGCTCCCATTGCAAAATCACTTGCATCGCACATGAGTTCAAATGGTAGATTCCAATTTGGAGTTATCATGATCGGTGCATTAGTGAGTTTTTCTTTAAGAATATTAAAAGATTTGATGCATTCATCCGAAAAGATGAATAGAGCATCCTTTTCTAGGAGTTTATTCATAGGAGTGGCAATTTTAGAAAAATATTTTATGAAACGTCGGTAAAAACTGGCATGCCTTAGAAAACTCCTAACTCCTCTAACATTGGTGGAATGTGGAAGTTTAGCAATTACATCTACTTTAGCTCTATCCACTTCAATTCCTTCTTTTGAAATTTTATGACCAAGAACGATGCCTTCTTTAACCATGAAATGGCATTTCTCCCAATTAAGAATTAGATTTGATTGTTCGCATCTAATAAGCATTCATTCAAGATTAACTAGACATGTTTCAAAAGTATCACCGAAGACTGAAAAGTCATCCATGAAAACTTCCATGCATTCTTCTATCATGTCGTGAAAAATCGCCATCATGCATCTTTGAAAGGTTGCAGGGGCGTTGCAAAGTCCAAATGGCATGCGTTTGTAAGCAAAAGTACCATAAGGGCACGTGAACGTGGTTTTCTCTTGGTCCTCGGGTGCTATTGGAATTTGAAAATATCCGGAGAAACCATCAAGAAAACAATAGTAACTATTTCCTGCTAATCTTTCCAACATTTGATCAATGAAAGGTAAGGGAAAGTGATCTTTTCTGGTGACGTCATTTAATTTTCTATAATCAATACAAACTCGCCATCCTATTACAGTCCTAGTAGGAATAAGCTCATTTTTCTCATTTGTAATGACAGTCATGCCACCCTTCTTAGGTACGTATTGAACTGGGCTTACCCATGGACTATCAGAGATTGGATAAATTAAACCTGCATCTAGCAGTTTAATAATTTCTTTTTAACAACATATTGCATATTAGGATTTAGTCTTCGTTGGCGTTGCACATACGTTTTATGACCTTCTTCCATAAGGATTTTATGTGTGCAATACGAAGGACTTATGCCTTTAATATCATGAATCTTCCATGCAATAGCTGGTTTATGAGCTTTTAGCACAGAAATGAGTTGAGATTTTTCATTTTTAGTAAGAGAAGACGATATTATTACAGGTAATTCAGATTCACCATGTAAATAAGCGTATTCCAAATGGTTTGGAAGTAGCTTTAACTCTAATTTCGGTGGTTCTTCTATCGATGATTTATATCGATATCTGTCTTCTTCTTTTAGCATTTGAATTTCTTCTGTTGTTGGTTCATATCCATTAGCCATAAGTGTAGCTAACATTTCAGTTTCATCAATTGGTTCAGTTCCTTCTCCTAAAGAACATTCTCATGTTCCTTGTAATTCGGGAAATTCTTCTAACAATTCTGCATGTGAATCTATAGTTTGAATATAATAACATGTATCATCTGCAGATTGCAGTTGTTGCATGGCTCTATCAACTGAAAAGGTTACACTCTCGTCCTCTATACTTAGGGTCAGTTTCTTACCAAACACGTCTATTATTGCTTTAGCCGTGTTTAAGAATGGTCTTCCTAATATTAGAGGAACTCGAGAATCTTCTTCCATGTCCAGAATAACAAAATCTACTGGAAATACTAAAGTACCAACTTTAACTAGCATGTTTTTCATTATCCCTCTAGGATATTTTACTGATCGATCTGCTAGTTGTATACTTATTCTTGTTGGTTTCAATTCTCCAAGGTCTAGTTTAGCGTATAGTGAATATGGCATTAAATTTATACTAGCACCTAAATCTGCCAATGCTTCTATTGAACTAAGACTACTCAGAAAACATGGAATTGTGAAACTTCCTGGATCTGATAATTTTTCTGGTAACTTATTCAACAGTACTGTAGAACAATTAGCATTCATAGTAACAGCCGAGAGTTCTTCCATTTTCTTTCTATTTGTGATTAGATCTTTCAAGAATTTAGCATATCTAGGCATTCATGAAATCACATCAATGAAAGGAAGATTGACATTTATTTATTTAAACATATCCAAGAATTTGGATTGTTCGGCTTCAAGTCTTTCTTTTCTCATTTTACTCGGGTAAGGAAGTGGTGGTTGGTATGGTTTAACATAAGGTTTTGCCTTAACTGTGTTATCTTCATTAACCTTTTCAACTACCGGTTCTGTTTTCTTATCTTGCTCAGACTGTGGTTCTTGTGGAGTAGGAATAGCGTCATCAGAAATTACAGGCATTTCAGGTGTTTTAAGTGTAATACCACTTCTTGTGGTAATGGCTTTAGCTGTTTCATTCCGGGGGTTAGCATTTGTATCACTAGGTAGACTTCCCGGTTTTCTTTCACCTATCAACCTTGCTAGGTTACTTACTTCTTGTTCCAAATTTTGAATAGAAGCTTGTTGATTTCTAAATGCTTGAGCATTTTGTTCATTCGTTTGTTTCTGATATGTGAAAAATTGAGTTTGAGATTCAACTAGCTTCGACATCATGTCTTCAAATTTTGGCTTTTTATCATCGGTTTGTGGTGGTTTATTTTGAAAAATAGGTCTTTGCTGATTGTAAGTATTATAAGATACTTGTTGATTTCTAGGACCTTGTTGGTTGTTGTATGGAACATTTTGGTTATAATTCTGATTTTGATTGTAAATTGATCTTGGCGGCTGATAATTATTCTGATAATTATTTCCAGGCCTTTAGTTCATGTATGAAACATTCTCTCTTTGTTCCATGGTTTGTTCAATACTGAGACAATCTTTTGTCAAATGTGGTCCTCCACACTGCTCACAACTAATTCGTATTGAGTGAATATCTTTAGTCATCTTTTCCATTCGTCTCTCAACAGCATCTATCTTTGCGGAAATGGAATCAAAGTCATGGCTAGAATCGGCTCTAGCTGCTTTAGATGATCTAACGATATCTTTTTCTTGGTGCCACTCATGTGAGTGGGAAGCAGTGTTATCAATAATTTTGTAAGCGTCAGTTGCGGTTTTCTTCATAATGGAACCACCAGCTGCTATATCGATGTCTTTCCTTGTAGTGATGTCACATCCTTGGTAGAATATTTGTACTATTTGACAAGTGTCTAAACCATGTTGCGGACATCCTCTCAATAACTTTCCAAATCTTGTCCACGCTTCATATAGAGTTTCGTTTGGCTTTTGTGTGAACGTAACAATTTCTCCTTGAAGTCTCACGGCTTTAGATGCCGGAAAGAATTGTTTAAGAAAATTTTCAACTAAAACATCCCATGTATCAATCGCCCCTTCAGGTAACGATTCTAACCAATCTTTGGCTTCCCCCTTTAAAGTCCAGGGAAATAACATGAGATAGATCTGTTCATCCTCCACTTCTCTTATTTTAAATAGAGTGCAGATCCTATTAAAGGTACGAAGATGTTCATTTGGATCTTCCTTCGGCGTACCACTAAATTGGCATTGATTAATTACCATGTGTAGGATTTGTCCTTTGATTTCATAATATGGCGCATTAATGTCTGGTTAAATAATTGCGTGACCTTGGCCAGTGCGGTTAGCTCTCATTCGGTCTTCCATACTTAGAGGTTCCAGATTTTCCATGATTGAATTTGTTGAATCTGAATCACTAGAGGATTCTGATTGAATGGGTTGTTCCTCGACAATCTCTGTTTAAATGATTGGTGGTTCCAGAGGAAAGATTAATGGTTCAGGATCTCTAAATTGTCCCTGAATATCCTCCGGATTCTCAATTGTGAGGTCGGGTTCAAAAAATAGATTATCGGAAATTTGAATTGGAGTACTTGGTCAACTGGATGACGATTCTAAAGAAAAATCAACGGCGACAATATTGGCTAGATGTCTTGATCTGGTTACAGGTGGTGAACGTATAAAAGGTGGTGAACGTTTTGCTCCGTGCATTCACTGAATATCCTATTATTTATAAAAGATAAAAATTATATAAGTTATCAAATTAATAGACTTTTCTGCTTTTGCCCACGTTTCGAATAGCCAAAAGATGTAGCAGGGAGCCAGAACCCTTTAAATCGGAAGCTCACAACTCAGCCACTAACAAATCCAACTATTACTACGAACCAGAAAATTTTGGATGTCTATCAATTTAACCACTTAAAATAATTTTTCATTGAAGTTTATAGAAATTTTAGAGAAGAAATAGAAAAACATTCTAAGTCCTAAAAACTAGAGCGTTGAGAAATAAGAAAGAAAAAGAGTGCGTCGAAAAACGTCAAAAAATAAAAATAAGAAAATAAGCGTCGAAAAAAAAATAAAAGAAAATAAAGCGTCGAAACTTAAAAGTCTAAAAACTAAGAATTAAAAGTTGCGTCTAAAGGTATTAAAGCTTAAAAGGAATTCTATATCCAAATCGGCAATAACTTAAAAAGGTACTAAAATTTTAAAACGGCGTCGCAAAATTCTAAAGCACCTAAATCTTAGTCTAAAGAAAAAGCACTTAAGGGATTTTACGGCAAAGCCTAAGAATCTAGAAAAAAAAATAACTATGGCAAAAACTACGTTTTAAAACTAAATACGAACGAAAAATACAAATATTACGCTAAAACAAATAAAAAGATACAAAATATAAAAATAAACTTAAAGTTGTAAAAAATACAATTTTTATAAAAATATTATTTTTATATTAATATTTTATAAAAGTATCAATTTTATATTTAATAAAACTAATTAAAACTTAAATTACAAATTAAAACTAAAAACTAAATTAATTAATTAATTAAATAAATTACCCTAATTAGGGTTTATAATAATAATAATAATAATTAATATTCCGTAATTAATGCTGAAATAGGTCAAACTGTGGCGTGTCAGATCAGGCCATGCGATCGCATGGTCTTTGCGTTATAAATTCATGTGGTCGCATGGAGTAGGGGTTCGGGCCAGAATCTGGGCTGCAACAGTACTCGGCCAGATTACTTGATAAAATTTTTTTTTCTGTTTTTTTTTTTTACTTTTTACTTTTGTTTTTAATTTTATGTTTTTATAAAATATTTATATAAATAAATAAAAACTTATATTTTAAAAACTAAAATAAAAATAAAGAAACTTTATAATTTTATATATATATTTAACAAACTCTAAAAAAATGTATATTTTGTTTTTCTTTTTATATTTTTGTTTTTTTTAATATTTAAAACGTATTTTTACAAAAGCGTATTTTTACAAAAATAAACTAAGACTTAAAAAATCTTTTTTTATAGCGTTTCGCTTTCGGCGTTTAAGCTGTCCCCGGCAGCGGCGCCAAAAATACTAGATGTTATGCGAGGTGTATACAAAATAGTATTAATTTTTACTAGGAATTATTATTAAATACGATACAATTTTACACAAGTTATTTATTTATTTATAGAGTGAATATACCTAAACCTTGCTACAACACTTATAGGCAGTGTACCTAATCGTACAGTAGTGTAGTTTTTAGTAAGTCCGGTTCGTCCACAGGGAACTCGCCAAGGTTAACGCTATATTTTTAAAAACTATATTTGTAAAAATATAAATATACATATAAGTAGTATTATTATCATAAAAAGGGGGTTTTTATCGTTTAATGACCGGTTTGTCGATTTTAAAACTTTGGTCGCAGTTAAAACCTAATGTAAAATATTAAAAATAAAAATAACTTAATTTAAAGCGTAAAGTAAATGACAATAATTAAAGTGCGATAAATTAAAGTGCGATAAATAAAATGACAATAAATAAAATTGCGATAATTAAAAAGTACGATAATTAAAATGACAATAAATTAAAGTGCGATAATTAAAAGTGCAATTAAATATGAAATAAAAGAATTATGCTTATTTAAACTTCCGTAATCATGATGTTTGACGTGTTGATTTTAGTTTTATTACCATGGGTTAATCGTCCTTTGTCCTGGATTATTCAATATGTCCGTCTGGTTTTTGTCCATAACAGTCCATCAGTCATAAATATAAAGTGCGAGTGTCCTCGTCAAATTATCCTTATATCCGAAGTTAAATATTCCAACTGATTAGGGACTTAAACTATAATTACACCAAGTGTCCTTGTATATAATTCACCCCTGTTTTAATAAGTCCATTAACTATTAATCCATTCCCGTGTCCGGTTAAATAAATGATTATTAGTACTTATAAATATCCCGCTCATCGTGTCCGATCGAGTGTATATGGTTATTTATAGGTACGTCCAATTGTAAATCTTTATATTAAATTAACAAACTATCATTTAATTAAACAAATATAAAGCCCATTAATAGCCCATAGTCTAATTTACACAAGTGTCGTTCTTTTGTCCAAACCCCAATTATGGTACAAAGCCCAATTACCCAATTTTAATATTTTAGCCCAACATCATGATTACTTCGGCTTAAATAAGCATAATAATAACTTAGCTACGAGACATTAATTTAAAAAGGTTGAACATAACATACAATGATTAAAAATAGCGTAGCGTTACATGGACAGAATTTTGACTTACACCCTTACAACATTCGCTAACATACCCTTATTATTAAAATTAAAATTAAAATTAATATATATATATTTATATATAAATTAAAATTAATATATATATATATATATATATATATATATATATATATATATATATATACACGTTGAGAGAATGAAGAAAGAAAAAGATGTGTTTACATTCGACTGAAACTGCGAAATTTATAGCAATGTGGCCTCACTTTTTGGGTCATGCGACCGCATGAAATTCCTTCTTCCTGGCCATGCGATCGCATGGCCAGCTGGGACAGCTCACATTTGGTTGTTTTCTTCTTGCCGATGGTTTAATTAAATATATATAATATATAAATAATTTTAAGAATTATTTATATATTATATTATATTTATATGCATAGTTGACTTGTAATTTTTAGTCCGTTGCGTCGAGCGTTGAGAGTTGACTCTGGTCCCAGTTCTGGATTTTCGAACGTCCTTTCGTACAATTTAATATCTTGTATTTTACATTTTGCGGCTTGTACTCTTCTAATTTTGAGACGTTTCTCATCAATAATTTGAACCACTTTGATTGTACTTTGTACTTTTGAGCTTTTTGGTCATTTACGTCTTCAATTCGTCGAATCTGTCTTTTGTCTTCACTTTTTATTATACAAACGAATATCACTTGTAAATAGAACAATTGCAACTAAAAGCTTGTCTTTCTTGAGGGATAATGCTATGAAATATATGTTTGTTTTTAGCATTATCAGTTTTCACCATTACTTTAGATAATGCGTCTTATAATAATGGGTTAATTGAGTCTATGAAGTCTCATTTATCATTAAATGGTGGGTTACTTTGCAACGGGGATTACATGCGTATACGATGTGGAGCGCATGTGCTAAACCTTATTGTGCAAGCTGGATTGAAAGTTATTCAAAGTGCCATTGTAAAAATTCGGGAGTCAGTCAAATATGTTAGGGGGAGGGCGATTAGAAAGTTAAGATTTGCCGAATGCATTGATCACCTTTCACTACAGTGTGTAAGACATGTGCGTCAGGACATAGCTACGAGATGGAATTCTACGTATTTGATGCTTGATTGTGCGTTGGTTTATCGACGAGCTTATGAGTGATTGCAACTAGTAGATAATGATTTTAAAACATGTCCGACACAAGTGGAATGGAGTAGAGTAGAAGGAATAAAAAATTTCTTAGAACCGTTTTATGTCATTACAACGTTGTTCTCTGGGAGCCGTTATCCGACTTCGAACTTATATTTTCATAATGTGTGGAGAATTCAACAGTGTATTCTAGAAGAGTTAACGAATTCAGATCCAGTCATAAAAGAGATGGCATATGAGATGAAGGCAAAGTTTGCTAAGTACTGGGAGAATTATAGTATGATTTTGTCTTTTGCGATTATATTAGATCCGCGATATAAGGCGAAGATAGTGGAATACTGCTTTACCAAACTTGGTATGGAGGATGACGAACTTAGAGCAAAAGTGGAGAGTGTTATCAATGGGTTGAAGAAGTTATACAAGGAATATGAGATAAGTTCAAATGTTGGAGGAGGGAGCTCGAAAGTTAGTAAGGATTTATTGGATGATTTGGATGAGGTTGATTTATTTCAAAGCAAATTTATCATCCCCGAAAACGAAAAATCTCAACTTGATCAATATTTAGTTGAACCTCCACTTGATAGAAAAAAGATATCAATATATATTTTGTAAACCAAATTAAAGTTCATTTATATTTTGTTTATGGAAACTTTGTTTCAAGTACAAGTAGAATTTGTTTGTATTGGGGTTTTGATGGATCTAAGCACATATCCTATAAGTTTGTTTTCATTACTAGGCTTAAATTACCTATACGTTCGTTGTATTGTGGCCTAGTTAATTTTGTGAATCTTTATTATAGTTGTGGAAAGAACTATTGCCGTCAATGATTTTGTTTGTGTTGGTACATGTTTATATGATTATATCATTGGAAATTATATCTAATTAACCAAGCTGTTGTAGCTACCGAAGAATGCATGTGAAAACTTGTAAGTTCATATC
Source organism: Rutidosis leptorrhynchoides (assembly GCF_046630445.1). Classification (NCBI taxonomy): domain Eukaryota; kingdom Viridiplantae; phylum Streptophyta; class Magnoliopsida; order Asterales; family Asteraceae; genus Rutidosis; species Rutidosis leptorrhynchoides. The sequence continues at coordinate 143,747,063 of NC_092338.1, forward strand.
CAGAATTACCTTGCCCATATCTACTATCTAGACGCTTGAAAGCTACAATGGTTTGCCCTTTAGAGCGAGAGATTAATCCTTTGTATACGTTCCCAAATCCACCTTTTCCAAGTAAGTTGTCGTCACTAAAGTTGTTAGCAGCCAACTTAATATCTTCAAGTTCGATTTTAAGATGTTTAAATTTCTCAAAAAAAGCTGCCATTTGTTGTTAAATAATTGATTATTGAGAAAGTGAAATCAGCTACGAATTGTAGTTATTGCTAATGCAAGAGTACAAGACCTGAAAGGAAGATAATAATTGATGAAAGTGGGACGAATTATCCTTTAGTATGTGGCAGGTGTGATATCCAATCACTATAATTGCAAATAATCTTGACCATCTATATTTCTTCATTACATTATATAGACTAAAAATAAGTTATTCTAGAGCGATAATAGTAATTTGCATCAAAAAATACAAACAAATTTTTTTTTACTAGTCCGACCCACCCGACCCGGGTCTCGACCCAACCCATTCGACCCATTTTATTTCTGACCCATTTTGACCCATGACCCATTTTGACCCAAACCCATTTGATCTTCGACCCAACCTAACCCATCTCGACCCGTTTTCCAGGTATATAAGTTCAATCCATAGGAGGAGCAAAGTATTTTGTATCATTTATTTAGTTGGATCCGAAGTCCGGAAAGTGTTTGTTCTTGGGGTATGCTGACGGAGTTAAGGGGTATCGCTTATGAGACCCCACTGCCCACAAAGTAGTCGTTAGCAGAGATGTTGTCTTCACGGAAGAAAAAGATATTGAAGATGTCAGCACTTCAAAAGAAACTACACCGACACAGGTGAGAAATGAATTTCATAGAGATTCTTATGAAGCAGTACAAGAGCATGATGAAAATCAATTAGTCGTTGATGAAGCTCCAGCGACTCGTATTTTTAATCGGGAAAGGAAACGTCTAGGGTGACACTCAGATTATATTATGGAAAGCAATGTTGCATATTGTCTTGTAACAGAGGAAGGAGAGCCAGTAACTCTTCGCGAGGCACTGAATCATTCAGATGCATCTCAGTAAATGGCAGCTATACAGGATGAAATTGAAGCTCTTCATAAAAATAAAACATAGAAACTTGTGCCATTACCGAAAGGTAGAAAACCTATTGGAAATAAATGGGTGTATAAGATCAAGCGAAATGGCGATGATCAAGTGGAGTGGTATCGTGCAAGACTGGTGGTCAAAGGATATGCTCAGAAAGAAGGAATAGACTTTAATGAAATCTTCCCCCCCCCTGTGGTTTGACTTACAACAGTTCTAGTAGTTCTAGCGACGTGTGCTACATTTGATTTTCATCTAGAGCAGCTAGATGTGAAAACTGCATTTCTTCATGGAAACCTTGAAGAATAAATTTATATGCTTCAACCAGAAGGTTTTGAACTACAAGAGAACTTGGTTTGTGTAGTGACCCGAACTTTTCCATGTTTATATATATTAAATGAGATTGATATTTACATGATTAAATGTTTCCAACATGATAAGCAATCAAACTTGTTAAGACTTGATTATTTGAAATGAGTTTCATATAGACAATTGACCACCCAAGTTGACCGGCGATTCACGAACGTTAAAAACTTGTAAAAACTACATGATGTTATATAAATGGATATATATATATGGTTAACATGAGATTATGATAAGTAAGTATCTCCATAAATATGTTAACAATGAGTTATATACAAACAAATGAGATTATTGATTTAAGAAACTCGAAAATGATATATATAACGATTATCGTTATAACAACGTCTTACTAAATATATATGTATCATATTAAGATATTGTTACACTATATTTAACATGATAAAATGATAATTAAGTAAATCATTAAGTGTGTTAACAATGAACTACATATGTAAAAACAAGACTACTAACTTAAGGATTTCGAAACGTGGCATATATGTAACTATTATAGTTGTAATAGTATTTTAACATATATATATGATGTTAAGATATATTTATACACCATGTTATTATAATAACATAACAATTTAACATCTTATTTAAGTATTATAACAATGGATTAATTACATTTAACAAGATCGTTAACTTAAAGGTTTCAAAACAACACTTACATGTAACGACTCAGTTAAAATATATATACATGTAGTGTATTAATATGTATTATTACACTTTTGAAAGACTTCTAGACACATATCAAAGTACTTCTACTTAGCAAAAATGCTCACAATTACATTCTCATTCATTTTCATCAACAATTCTACTCGTATGTACCCGTATTCGTACTCGTACAATACACAGCTTCTAGATGTATTTACTATTAGTATATACACCTTTAATCATTCATTCTTAGCAGCCATATTAGATTCAAAAACATGTGGAACCATTATTTAACAAATTGTATGACTAATGAGCTAAAAACAAACTTAAGGATCTTTTTTTTTTCTTTATAACAAGTAATCCCGTTTTTATGATTTCACCCCATTTTTCATTCCATTTTCTCATACTTACACTCCAAATTCTCTCTCAAAATACTCCTAACATCATACTTGATCATCTCCAAGCATTTTCACCATCTTTTAGCTTCAATTACAAGCTTTAATCATCATAAAAACAACCATTCAAGAACACTTCAAGAAATCTTTCAAACTTGCTAGCTTATTTCCAATCTTGCAAATCCATTTCAAGAGATCATCCAATCTCAAGAAATCTTTCTTATTTACAGTAAGATATCTTTCTAATTCAAGGTAATACTCATACTCAAACTTTGATTCAATTTCTATAACTATAACAATCTTATTTCGAGTGGAAATCTTACTTGAACTTGTTTTCGTGTCATGATTCTACTTCAAGAACTTTCAAGCCATCCAAGGATCCTTTGAAGCTAGATCTATTTTTTCTTTTCCAGTAGGTTTATCCACAAAACTTAAGGTAGTAATGATGTTCATAACATCATTCGATTCATACATATAAAGCTATCTTATTCGAAGATTTAAACTTGTAATCACTAGAACATAGTTTAGTTAATTCTAAACTTACTCGCAAACAAAGTTAATCCTTCTAACTTAACTTTTAAAATCAACTAAACACATGTTCTATATCTATATGATATGCTAACTTAGGGTGCATTTGTTTGTCTCTTAATGGAATGGTTCAGTACTGAATGCTGAACCATTCAGCATTCAGTGCGTTTGTTTCTGACCTCTAAATCATTCATATGGTGCTGAATGGTTCAGAATTCAGTACTGAACCATTCAGAGATGAAATACTCTCTTAACTATTAAGAGCCTAAATTTTCTATAATTTTCTCCTCAAATCATATCCTGAACACTTAACTAACAAGTATATTTAATATTTTATTCATGTTACACTTTGATAAGGTAATTTTAGTCAGTTCATTCTAAATAATTATCAAACAGCTTATTTTCATTCAGAACAAACTTTATTCAGAGGTTTTGAATCATTCAGATTATGAACCATTCAGCGCTAAATCATTCAGTTTTATCAAACGCACCCTTAATGATTTAAAACCTGGAAACACGAAGAACACCGTAAAACCGGACATACACCGTCGTAGTGAAACCGGGGGCTGTTTTGGGTTAGAAAAATAAAAACTATCTTAATCTTTGAATTGGAAGTTTGTTTTCTGGAAAAATGATATTACATATGAACATGATACTATATCCAAAAATCATGGTTAAACACAAAGTGGAAGTATGTTTTTCAAAATGGTCATCAAGATGTCGCTCTTTCGACGGAAATGACTACCTCTTTAAAAAAATGACTTGTAACCTGTATTTCCGACTATAAACTTATACTTTTTCTATTTAGTTTCATAAATTTCAGTTCATTATGAAACCATAGCAACTTGAATCACTCAAAATGGATTTGAAACAAAGAAATGACGGGTAAAACAAAATTGGATAAATTTGCTAGTTTTAGCTACGAAAATTTTGTAACAAATCTAGACTAAACATATCCTAACTAATTTATATTATATTATGTAATCTTGGGTAAAATTGGATAAATTTGCTAGTTTTAGCTACGAAAATTTTGTAACAAATCTAGACTAAACATATCCTAACTAATTTATATTATATTATGTAATCTTGGGATACCATAGACACGTATGCAATGTTTTGACATATCATATCGACCCATCTATATATATATATATATATATATATATATATATATATATATATATATATATATATATATATATATATATATATATTTCGGAACAACCATAGACACTCTATATGCAGTAATGTTTGAGTTAGCTATACAGGGTTGAGGTTGATTCCAAAATAATATATATACTTTGAGTTGTGATCTAGCCTGAGACTTGTATACACTGGGTCGTGGATTGTCGAGATAATATATATTGATTTATTTCAGCACATCTAACTGTGGACAACTAGTTGTAGGTTACTAACGAGGACTGCTAATTTAACAAACTTAAATCATAAAAACGTAATAAAAAATGTTGTGAATATATTTAAATCATACTTTGACATATATGTACATATTTGTTATAGGTTCGTGAATCGACCAGTGGCCAAGTCTTATTTCCAACGAAGGAAAAATCTGTGAAAGTGAGTTATGGTCCCACTTTTAAAATCTATTATTTTTGGGATGAGAATACATGCAGTTTTATAAATGTTTTACAAAATAGACACAAGTGATCAAAATTACATTCTATGTTGAATTATCGAACCGAATATGCCCCTTTTTAGCTTGGTAGCCTAAGAATTGGAGTTTATTATAATTGCCACCAATTGACGCGAATCCTAAAGATAGATCTATTTGACCCAACAAGCCTTATCCGAGTTACGGATGCTTTAGTACTTCGATTTATCATATCCGATGAGTCTCGGAATGATGGGGATATTCTATATGCATCCTGTTAAGGTCGGTTACCAGGTGTTCATCATATGAATGATTTTTATGCAGATTGCATGTTGTTTATGAGAAATGGAAATATGAAATCTTGTGGTCTATTATTACGATTTGATAAATATATAGGTTAAACCGATAACTCATCAACATTTTTGTTGACGTTTAAAGCATGTTTATTCTCAGGTGATTATTAAGAGCTTCCGCTGTTGCATGCTAATTTATGGACAAGAGTTGGAGTCAGCATGCTTGTATAATATTGTTTAAAAACTGCATTCGAAGACTTAAATTGATGTGTAATATTATTGTAAACCATTATGTAATAATCGTGTGAAAACGCTATATTTTAGATTATCATTATTTGATAATCTTTGTAATATTTTTAAGCCGTTATCGATAAAATAAAGGTTATGGTTTGTTTTAAAATCGAATGCAGTCTTTGAAAAATGTCTCATATAGAGGTCAAAACCTCGCAATGAAATCAATTAATATGGAACGTTTATAAATCGATATGAACGGGACATTTCAGTTGGTATCCGAGCGTTGGTCTTAGAGAATCAGAAATTTACATTAGTGTGTCTTATCGAGTATGTAGGATGTATTAGTGAGTCTGGACTTCGACCGTATATTTTTTTCTTTAAAAACGATTGCTTAACACTTTTTGTTGAAAACTATATATATTTAACATGTAAATATTATGTGATATATTAATCTCTTAACGTATTTGATAATGTGTGATAGATGTCTACCTCTAGTACAAATCCCATCGACTTACCTAATAATAATGAAGAGTCGAATATATTTTGGGAAGATTCACAAATTCCTGAAGAGGAACCGGAAGAAGAGGAACCGGAAGAGGAGGAACCGGAAGAAGAGGAACCGGATGAGAAGGAACCGGAAGAAGAGGTTCCGGAGGGGGAAATTTTAGGAACCACTGAAAAACAGACAAATAAAAGAAAACCCTCCACTAATGGACCAAAATAAATAATGCTTAATGGTGTTTCCGCCGAGGAAGCAAAATATTGGGAAGATTACCAATTTTTCGATGAATCGGATCCCGATGAGGATTCCGATGATGTTATAGAAATTACCTTGACCCAATTTGAAAAAGCAAAAGAAAATAATAAGGGAAAGGGCATCAAAATAGAGAAACCTGATTCCAACCCCGATGAACTTTATATGTATCATCAACACCCGTATTTCTTAAGTTGTAACAATAACTCGGGAACCTCTAAGCCACCAGGTTTTTCTAAACCATTTGTGAAAACAACGGCTCGTATTAGAGGAACATCATATATCCCAAGAAAATTAGCAAAACGAAACAGGTCCGAAGAGGAAGAAACTAGTGAGTCGGAATAAAGAGTTGTAATCATGAGGTGTAAAATATGTAAAATAAGTGTGCTTGTACTTTTCTTGTTGTATGTGAAAATTTCTTGTATTATTATCTTTTACGAATCTGATTCTCGTCTGTTTTATAGTATAAAAACACAATGGACGTTAAGGATAGACAACCAAAAATTTTAGAAGACCTACCCGGGGACATGATTGATGAAATCTTGTTTAAAGTCGATCAGAATTCGTCGGCACAATTATTTACGGCAAAATTAGTTTGTAGAACATTTGAAGAACGTTCCAGGCATGCCTTATTTTATAAAAGGATTTCATTTGAAAGATGGGGTATATCACATTGGGGACACCGTAAGTTACGCCGTGTTTTCTTAAAAGCGTTAAATGCGGGAAACCCAAATGCAATTTTACGCTACGGGTTAAGAACCTATTTTGACTCAACATATCCAAACGTAGGACTTCGTAAGTTAGAAAGAGCTTCTAACATGCAACATAAAGAAGCATGTTATGCTTACGGGTTAGTGATGTTCGCTTCTCACCAAAGTGAGAAAAAGAACATCGGATTACAACTTTTAAATAAAACCTTCCCACAAGTGACGGATTCAGTAGTTGGGGTAAGAAACAAGGTTTTTAGATTGTTGCGAGGCTGTTGGGCATTACGAAACCCTCGTCCCTTTGACGACGTTACAACATGTTGTCTTGTCAACGGCCACAACGGTTATGTTCCACAAGACCAAGGATGAGAAGTAGTCTTAGTAAAACCAAAACGCATGACTTGTTTCTGGACTTATGAATTATGTGTTTTTATTGCCTTTGCTGAACGACTTGCGTATTAACTAGGATTGTTGTCACAACTGTTTTGTATCAAAGTTATTGTATGCTATATTTCATGCTATATGTAAAATAGCGGTATTGTAAATTTGTAAAAATATTGTATAAAAGTTTGAACGCGAAATATTATTGTATATAGTTTTTCATCTAGAATCGTAGTAGTTGAATTGTATAGTAGCTACTAAGTATGAACTTAACGGGTAGGTATTACCCGAATTAAAACTTATAAAATGCTAATATGAAGAAAAAGCTTTTATAAAAGAGTTCATATTATGCTACGAAATACTATTGACTACTCTTAAATTCTATATGATTAACTCAATTCTTTTGGCTATTTTTGAAGGAAATGGCACCGACGACTCGTCAAAACTTGAACATGAGTGAGGAAGACTTCCGTGTTTTCCTTGCTGCGAACATAGCCGCAGTGCAGGCCGCAATGCAAAATAACAACAATAACTCTGGTTCTAGCAGTGGAACTAATTCCATAAGAAATCGGGTAGGATGCTCCTACAAAGAATTCACTGCCTGTAAACCTTTGGAATTCGATGGAACAGGGGGTCCAATCGGATTAAAACGGTGGACCGAAAAGGTTGAATCGGTGTTTGCCATAAGTAAATGTACTGAAGAAGATAAAGTAAAGTACACTACGCATACCTTCACATGTACCGCGTTAATATGGTGGAACACCTATCTCGAGCAGGTGGGACAAGATGCTGCTTACGTACTACCGTGGTCAGCATTCAAGCACTTGATGAACGAGCAGTATCGTCCCAGAAACGAGGTCAATAAGCTTAAGGTAGAGCTTAGAGGATTATGAATGCAAGGTTTCGACATCACCACGTACGAACGACGATTCACAGAGTTGAGCCTATTGTGTCCAAGAGCGTTCGAAGATGAAGAGGAGAAGATTGACGCATTTGTAAAAGGGTTACCAGAAAGGATTCAAGAAGATGTGAGTTCACATGAGTCCTCCTCCATACAAAAGGCAGGTCGAATGGCTCACAAACTCATAAATTAGATTGAGGGAAGGATTAAAGAACAGGTGGCCGAAGAGGCCAACACGAAACAAGTCAAGAGAAAGTGGGAGGAAAACAGTGACAAGAGTTACCAATACAACAACAATAACAATCACAACCACAATCGCAACAACTATCCCAACAACCGCAACATTAATCGCAACAACAACAATCGCAATCCCAACAACAACTACAATAAGCGTCCCAACAACAATAACTTCACCAAACGTCCCAACAGCAATAACAACCACATCAATCCCAATAGAAATCTCAATAACAATAATGACAACAACAATCAGAAAATTCCATGCTATAGGTGTGAAGGATATCATCCGGGTAAATTTTGTGAAGTAGTATGTACCAAATGTAATAGGAAGGGTCATGCTGTAACGAAGTGTGAAGCATTCGGACCAGTGACTAAAAGAACAAATACTTCCCACATTATTTGTTTCGGATGCGGAAAGAAGGGCCACTACAAAACTACGTGCCCAAACCAGGGAAATAATAATGGGCAAAGCCGTGGGAGAGTTTTTAACATTAATGCAGAAGAAGCGCAGGAAGACCCGGAGCTTGTTACGGGTACGTTTCTTATTGATGAAAAACATGCTTATGTTTTATTTGATTCGGGTGAGGATAGAAGCTATATGATTAGAGATTTTTGTGCTAAATTAAGTGGTCCATTGACTTCTATGAATAATAAATTTTTACTCGAATTAGCAAACGGTAAATTAATTTTGGCAGATAAAATATGTCGGAATCGAGAAATTAAACTGGTTAGCGAAACGTTTAAGATTGATTTGTTACCAGTAGAGTTAGGGAGTTTTGATGTGATAATTGGCATGGACTGGTTGAAAAAGGAGAGAGCAGAGATCGTATGTTACAAAAATGCAATTCGCATTGTACAAGAAGAAGGAAAACCCTTAATGGTGTACGGAGAAAAGAGCAACGCGAAGCTAAACCATATTAGTAACTTGAAGGCGCAAAAGCTAATAAGAAAAGGTTGCTATGCCATTCTAGCACACGTCGAGAAAATACAAACCGAAGAGAAGAACATCAATGATGTTCCCGTCGTAAAAGAATTTCCCGATGTATTTCCGAAAGAATTACCGGGACTACCTCCACACCGATCTGTGAAATTTCAAATAGATCTTGTACCGGGAGCTGCACCAATAGCTCGTGCTCCATACAGACTCGCACCCAGTGAAATGAAGGAACTTCAAAACCAACTACAAGAACTTTTAGAACGTGGTTTCATACGACCAAGTACATCACCATGGGGAGCTCCTGTTTTGTTTGTCAAAAAGAAGGTTGGTATATTCAGGTTGTGTATCGACTATCGAGAGTTGAACAAACTTACCATCAAGAACCGTTATCCATTACCGAGAATCGACGACTTATTTAATCAACAACAAGGCTCATCAGTTTATTCGAAGATTGATTTACGTTCTGGGTATCATCAAATGCAGGTGAAGGAGGATGATATTCCGAAGACTGCTTTCAGAACGCGTTACGGTCATTACGAGTTTATGGTTATGCCGTTTGGGTTGACTAATGCACCAGCTGTGTTCATGGACCTCATGAACCGAGTGTGTGGACCATACCTTGACAAGTTTGTCATTATTTTCATCGATGACATACTTATTTACTCAAAGAATGATCAAGAGTACAAAGAACATTTGAGAAAAGTGCTAGAGTTGTTGAGGAAAGAAAAACTGTACGCTAAATTTTCAAAGTGTGCATTTTGGTTGAAAGAAGTTCAATTCCTCGGTCACATAGTGAATAAAGAAGGTATTCAGGTGGATCCGGCAAAGATTGAAACTGTTGAAAAATGGGAAACTCCGAAAACTCCGAAACATATACGCCAATTTTTAGGACTAGCTGGTTATTATAGAAGATTCATCCAAGATTTTTCCAAAATAGCAAAACCCCTGACTGCATTAACGCATAAAGGGAAGAAATTCGAATGGAAGGATGAGCAGGAGAAAGCGTTTCAATTGTTGAAGAAAAAGTTAACTACGGCACCTATATTGTCATTGCCTGGAGGGAATGATGGTTTTGTGATATATTGTGACACCTCAAAGAAAGGTCTCGGTTGTGTATTAATGCAACGAATGAAGGTAATTGCTTATGCGTCTGAAGATTCACGAGCAGAATTATACGACGCATGATTTGGAATTAGGCGCGGTTGTTTTTGCATTAAAGACTTGGAGGCACTATTTATATGGGGTCAAAAGTATTATATATACCGACCACAAAAGTCTTTAACACATATTTAATCAGAAATAACTGAACATGAGGCAGCGTAGATGGATTGAGTTATTGAATGATTACGATTTCGAGATTCGTTACCACCCGGGGAAGGAGAATGTGGTAGCCAACGCTTTGAGTAGAAAGGACAGAGAACCTATACGGGTAAAAGCTATGAATATAATTATTCGTACTAACTTTACTACTTAAATAAAGGAGGCGCAATAGGGCGTTGTAAAAGAAGGGAATTTGAAAAATGAAATACCCAAAGGGTCGGAGAAACACCTTAATATTCGGGAAGACGGAACTCGATATAGAGCTGAAAGAATTTGGGTACCAAGGTTTGGAGATGTGAGAGAAAAAGTACTTAAGGAAGCACATAAAACCAGATATTCAATACATCCCAGAGCGGGAAAGATGTACAAAGATCTCAAGAAACACTTTTGGTGGCCGGGTATGAAAGCCGATATTGCTAAATACGTAGGAGAATGTTTGACGTGTTCTAAGGTCAAAGCTGAACATCAGAAACCATCAGGTCTACTTCAGCAACCTGAAATCCCGAAATGGAAATGGGAAAACATTACCATGGATTTCATTACTAAATTGCCAAGGACTGCAAGTGGTTATGATACTATTTGGGTAATAGTCGATCGTCTCACCAAGTCAGCACACTTTCTGCCAATGAGAGAAGATGATAAAATGGAGAAGTTAGCACGACTATACTTGAAAGAAGTTGTCTCCAGACATGGAATACCAGTCTCTATTATCTCTGATAGGGATGGCAGATTTGTTTCAAGATTCTGGCAGACGTTACAACAAGCATTAGGGACTCGTCTAGACATGAGTACTGCCTATCATCCACAAACTGATGGGCAGATCGAAAGAATGATACAAACACTTGGATACATGCTACAAGCATGTGTTATTGATTTTGGAAACAGTTGGGATTGACATCTACCATTAGCAGAGTTTTCCTACAACAACAGTTACCATTCGAGTATTGAGATGGCGCTGTTTGAAGAACTCTATGGTAGAAAGTGTAGGTCTCCAATTTGTTGGAGTGAAGTGGGGGATAGACAGATTACGGGTCTGGAGATAATTTAAGAAACTACCGAGAAGATCATTTAAATTCAACAACGGTTGAAAACCGCCCAAAGTCGACAAAAGAGTTACGCGGACATTAAAAGAAAAGACATAGAATTTGATGTTGGAGAGATGGTCATGCTTAAGGTTTCACCTTGGAAAGGCGTTGTTCGATTTGGTAAACAGGGGAAACTAAATCCAAGGTACATTGGACCATTCAAGATTATTGATCGTGTCAGATCGGTAGCTTACCGACTTGAGTTACCATAACAACTCGCGGCTGTACATAACACTTTCCACGTCTCAAATTTGAAGAAATGTTTTGCTAAAGAAGATCTCACTATTTCGTTAGAAGAAATTCAAATCAATGAAAAACTTCAATTCATCTAAGAACCCGTTGAAATAATGGATCGTGAGGTTAAAAGACTTAAGCAAAATAAAATACCAATTGTTAAGGTGAGATGGAATGCTCGTAGAGGATCCGAGTTCACCTGGGAATATGAAGATCAGATGAAGAAGAAATACCCGCATCTATTTCCAGAAGATTCGTCAACACCTTCAACAGCTTAAAATTGTGGGACGAAATTTATTTAACGGGTAGGTACTGTAGTGACCCAAACTTTTCCATGTTTATATATATTAAATGAGATTGATATTTACATGATTAAATGTTTCCAATATGATAAGCAATCAAACTTGTTAAGACTTGATTATTTGAAATGAGTTTCATATAGACAATTGACCACCCAAGTTGACCGGCGATTCACGAACGTTAAAAACTTGTAAAAACTACATGATATATATATATATATATATATATATATATATATATATATATATATATATATATATATATATATATATATATATATATATATATATATATATATATATGGTTAAAATGAGATTATGATAAGTAAGTATCTCCATAAATATATTAACAATGAGTTATATACAAACAAATGAGATTATTGATTTAAGAAACTCGAAAATGATATATATAACGATTATCATTATACCAACGTCTTACTAAATACATATGTATCATATTAAGATATTGTTACACTATATTTAACATGATAAAATTATAATTAAGTAAATCATTAAGTGTGTTAACAATGAACTACATATGTAAAAACAAGACTACTAACTTAAGGATTTCGAAACGAGACATATATGTAACGATTATCGTTGTAATAGTATTTTAACATATATATATATATATGATGTTAAGATATATTTATACACCATGTTATTATGATAAAATAAAAATTTAACATCTTATTTAAGTATTATAACAATGGATTAATTACATTTAACAAGATCGTTAACTTAAAGGTTTCAAAACAACACTTACATGTAACGACTAACGGTGACTTAACGACTCAGTTAAAATGTATATACATGTAGTGTATTAATATGTATTAGTACACTTTTGAAAGACTTCAAGACACATATCAAAGTACTTCTACTTAGCAAAAATGCTCACAATTACATTCTCATTCATTTTCATCAACAATTCTACTCGTATGTACCCGTATTCGTACTAGTACAATACACAGCTTCTAGATGTATTTACTATTGGTATATACACCTTTAATCATTCATTCTTAGCAGCCATCTTAGAGTCAAAAACATGTGGAACCATTATTTAACAACTTGTATGACTAATGAGCTAAAAACAAACTTAAGGATCTTTTTTTTCTTTATAACAAGTAATCCCGTTTTTATGATTTCACCCCATTTTTCCATTCCATTTTCTCATACTTACACTCCAAATTCTCTCTCAAAATACTCCTAACATTATACTTGATCATCTCCAAGCATTTTCACCATCTTTTAGCTTCAATTACAAGCTTTAATCATCATAAAAACAACCATTCAAGAACACTTCAAGAAATCTTTCAAACTTGCTAGCTTACTTCCAATCTTGCAAATCCATTTCAAGTGATCATCCAATCTCAAGAAATCTTTCTTATTTATAGTAAGATATCTTTCTAATTCAAGGTAATACTCATACTCAAACTTTGATTCAATTTCTATAACTATAACAATCTTATTTCGAGTGAAAATCTTACTTGAACTTGTTTTCGTGTCATGATTCTACTTCAAGAACTTTCAAGCCATCCAAGGATCCTTTGAAGCTAGATCTATTTTTCTCTTTTCCGTAGGTTTATCCACAAAACTTGAGGTAGTAATGATGTTCATTACATCATTCGATTCATACATATAAAGCTATTTTATTCGAAGATTTAAACTTATAATCACTAGAACATAGTTTAGTTAATTCTAAACTTGTTTGCAAACAAAGTTAATCCTTCTAACTTGAGTTTTAAAATCAACTAAACACATGTTCTATATCTATATGATATGCTAACTTAATGATTTAAAACCTGAAAACACGAAGAACACCGTAAAACCGGACATACGCCGTCGTAGTGAAACCGGGAGCTGTTTTGGGTTAGAAAAATAAAAAACTATCTTAATCTTTGAATTGGAAGTTTGTTTTCTGGAAAAATAATATTACATATGAACATGATACTATATCCAAAAATCATGGTTAAACACAAAGTGGAAGTATGTTTTTCAAAATGGTCATCAAGATGTCGTTCTTTCGACGGAAATGACTACCTCTTTAAAAAATGACTTGTAACCTGTATTTTCGACTATAAACTTATAATTTTTCTGTTTAGTTTCATAAATTTCAGTTCATTATGAAACCATAGCAACTTGAATCACTCAAAACGGATTTGAAACGAAGAAATGACAGGTAAAATAAAATTGGATAAATTTGCTAGTTTTAGCTACGAAAATTTTGTAACAAATCTAGACTAAACATATCCTAACTAATTTATATTGTATTATGTAATCTTGGGATACCATAGACATGTATGCAATGTTTTGACATATCATATCGACCCATCTATATATATTTCGGAACAACCATAGACACTCTATATGCAGTAATGTTTGAGTTAGCTATACAGGGTTGAGGTTGATTCCAAAATAATATATATACTTTGAGTTGTGATCTTGCCTGAGACTTGTATACACTGGGTCGTGGATTGATTCGAGATAATATATATTGATTTATTTCAGCATATCTAACTGTGGACAACTAGTTGTAGGTTACTAACGAGGACTGCTAACTTAACAAACTTAAATCATAAAAACGTAATAAAAAATGTTGTGAATATATTTAAATCATACTTTGATATATATGTACATATTTATAATAGGTTCGTGAATCGACTAGTGGCCAAGTCTTATTTTCAACGAAGGAAAAATCTGTGAAAGTGAGTTATGGTCCTACTTTTAAAATCTATTATTTTTGGGATGAGAATACATGCAGTTTTATAAATGTTTTATAAAATAGACACAAGTGATCAAAATTACATTCTATGTTGAATTAGCGAACCGAATATGCCCCTTTTTAGCTTGTAGCCTAAGAATTGGTGTTTATTATAATTGCCACCAATTGACGCGAATCTTAAAGATAGATCTATTTGGCCCAACAAGCCTCATCCGAGTTACGGATGCTTTAGTACTTCGATTTATCATGTCCGATGAGAGTCCCGGAATGATAGGGATATTCTATATGCATCCTGTTAAGGTCGGTTACCAGGTGTTCATCATATGAATGATTTTTATGCAGATTGCATGTTGTTTATGAGAAATGGAAATATGAAATCTTGTGGTCTATTATTACGATTTGATAAATATATAGGTTAAACCTATAACTCACCAACATTTTTGTTGACGTTTAAAGCATGTTTATTCTCAGGTGATTATTAAGAGCTGCCGCTGTTGCATGTTAATTTATGGACAAGAGTTGGAGTCAGCATGCTTGTATAATATTGTTTAAAAACTGCATTTGAAGACTTAAATTGATGTGTAATATTATTGTAAACCATTACGTAATAATCGTGTGAAAACGCTATATTTTAGATTATCATTATTTGATAATCGTCGTAATATTTTTAAACCTTTATCGATAAAATAAAGGTTATGGTTTGTTTTAAAATCGAATACAGTCTTTGAAAAACGTCTCATATAGAGGTCAAAACCTCGCAACGAAATCAATTAATATGGAACGTTTATAAATCGATATGAATGGGACATTTCAGTTTGCAGGTTAAAGAAATCTCTGTATGGTCTCAAACAAGCACCGAGATGTTGGTACAAGAGATTTGATTCTTTCATAATATGACAACCCGAAAATTTCTGACTAAATTTAAACCTAACTTTTATATAATTCCGACGATTCACGAACAATTTTGTGTGTATATATATATATATATATATATATATATATATATATATATATATATATATATATATATATATATATATATATATATATATATATATATATATTAAAAATGTTACGTGTTATAATAATTTTTATTATTTAAACGATTTTAAAATAAACTTTAAAATATAATTGATTTTGAAAAACTAAATATTAAATAAATATTTCAAATATATATTTCAAAATGAATATATATATATATATATATATATATATATTTCAATGTAATGAATTAGTAAAAAGAAAATAATACTTATCATGTATTAAATGTAATAATAATAATAATAATAATAATAATAATAATAATAATAATAATAATAATAATAATAATAATAATAATAATAATAATAATAATAATAATAATAATAATAATAATAATAATGAGACTAAAAAGAATAATAAACAAATACATCCTTATGTTGACTAAAAATAAATAAAACTTAAAAAAAAAAAAAGGAAAGTATAAACTAGTACATCCTTATGTTGACTAAAAATAAAATTATAAACTAGTATACATATAGTCAATTTTGGTACATAAAGTATGTATTTTTATATTGAAATTTTAGGCTATAAATACTCATGAATGCAAGCATTAAACTTGCACCATTTCTCACACTTACAAAGTCTTTCTTTCTTTCTCTCCATTATCATCTTTATTCTTACACTTCATTATTAGTATTCTTAATCAAGAATCAAACCACTAAAGGTAGTTATAAGCCTACTAAATTATAACATATTATTATTTATACATAAAATACTACGACGAAGTCATGAGCGGGTCATTTCAAAACGGGTTTTATGAGCGGGATAGAGCTAAGGAAAGTATGGGTTATAACTATGGAGGTTATGGGTATTGTTCGTGAGGTCAACCTAGCATTTGTAATGTCCGTTACATCTGCGTACTTTTTCCTGCAATATTGAGTCACAATATTGATACGTGAGTGATGTTTCCATTTTCAATTATTATTATTATTATTACTATCGTTATTATCACCAAGGTTATAATCAAGATAACGTGCACTACATATCAACCTCAATGCTACTTAAGGCCTAGGGTGATCCTTGGTACCATTATGGAACGATTGTGGATCTCGAATGCTAAACATAGATTTTGGTCAAGAGTTCCTGGGCCAATCGGTAACAACTGATCATTCAAGTGACTTGTTGATAGCAACGAGATTTGAGATTATCGTACAACATCTTGTTAAAGATTATAACCCAAACTTTCTATATTTGGAAAGTTACTAAAAGTGGAAACTTTTCATAGATAGTAACCTTTCCGAAAATGGAATTTCTTTCAGAAAACCATTATCATTGGTATAGTTACCATACTTATGTCTATTAGACAACATCTGATCGTACATTCTATCTCTAGGTTGAGATCCCGGTCACTTATTTACATTCATTTCATTCCTTTCAAGGAATACTTCAACTGCTATTTAAGGTGAGTTTTCATAGCTCCCTTTTTATCTATATTTTTGGGCTGAGAATACATCGCAACTTTTATAACTGTTTTTATGAAATGAATACAAATACTAAAATTGATTTTTCGTGAGTTTTCATAGCTTCCTTTTTATTTATATATTTGGGCTGAGAATACATGCACAACTTTTATAACTGTTTTTATGAAATGAATACAAAAACTAAAACTGATTTTTCGTGAGTTTTCATAGCTCCCTTTTATCTATATTTTTGGGCTGAGAATATATGCGCTACTTTTATAACTGTTTTTATGAAATGAATACAAATACTAAAACTGATTTTTCGTGAGTTTATTTGATTCCCTTTTACTCTTTACATTTTTGGGCTGAGAATACATGCACAACTTTTATAACTGTTTTACACGCTAGACACAAGTACCAACTTTAAACTATGCTATACCCGGCAATGTCCGACTAAGTCCCTAACTGTGATGACCCGAAAATTTCTGACCAAATTTAAACTTAATCTTTAACGTTTCCGATACGATAAGCAAAGTCTATGAAGTTGAATCCTAAAATTCTTGAACTACTTTCATATATTCAAATACCTTTCGGTTGTTCTTGATGATTTGCAAACAATTATATGTATATAGATACACATATATATATATACTATAACTTGAAAACAATTGTTTGATACCGTACATTAAACTTATTGGTTTAAATATTTATTTGAATATATATGATAAGTTAGAATATTAATTATATGAATAACTTGTGACGTATATTTAAAACGTGTTTATGAATGTTGAAAATATATATTTACTTGGTCATAAAACGATTTATTATTATATATATATATTAACAAATAGCGAGACAATGATTTATAGAAGTAAATGACCAAAACACTCGAAAGTTTAAGATACACTTTGAATGATATAGTTTATTGATAATTTAAGACTATATTTTGACAAAGGTACGAGTCACAAAACGTAAATTGCGAGTTTTCTAAGCGTACGAAAATGCGTTCGAGAAATTGGAACCGGGATATAAGTCGAGTGACAACGTACGAGTCATCGGAACGAAAATTACAAGTCAACTATGCACGAGAATATAATATAATATATAATTAATTAATATAAATTATATATATTATATATTAATAAATAAATATGTTGACAAACAAGAAAACAAAAGTTTGTGAGCTGGATCAGAGGGCCATGCGATCGCATGGCCTTGAAGCACAAATCCCATGCGATCGCATAGGGTGCTTTTTCAGAAAAGGTTCTATAAATTGCACGATTTCAGTTCTGTTTTTCTCACACTCTTAATATTACCCCGTAAGTATTTATTTATATTATTTATATTATTATTATTATTATTAAGATTAATATTATTATTAATCTTATTATTATTAGTATTATTAATTAGTATTATACATAAAATACTACGTCGAGGTTATGAGCGTGTCACCTTCAAAATGGGTTTTCGAGCGGGATAGAACTAAGGAAATTATGGGTTATAGCTATAGAGGTTATGGGTAATCTTCGTGGGATTGTTCGCAAGTCAAACCTAGTGTTTATCATCTCTGTTATGTCTACGTACTGTCCTACAATATTGAATCTCAATATTGATACGTAAGCACTCATATTTTATCTTTTATATATTAATTGTGTATCCATGTCTAGTGCTCGAGTATATATATTTGTGAATGCTTGTATGCTAAATTTCGTCGTTAAACAGTTTATGATGAGTCACCAATTAAATACATATATTACTGATAAAAGGTATATGATATGCATGTTTTTGGAAAGCTGGAGAAAAATCAATAACTTTTCATTTAGATATCGAATAGTTTCGATGAACGGATTAAAAGATATGATCAACTGAATTATGATTGAAGTTAATTGAAATTTCTTTTGAATCTGCAATTAAGATTTAAATAACTTGTTTACGAGATTGATAAAATGGATTTTTGAATATTACCAACCGAGTAAATGAATCATAATATAAGGCACGTCTCTTTTGTTGAACAATTGTCAAAACTGATTGTTTTATCATATATAAAAGCCTTATAAAAACTATAGTTTAATTTTACAAGAATTGGGAAACTATGTGAAATATTAAAATGGTTCGATTGCCATGATCATTCAACTATTGTATTGAGTCAGATTGACTTTTTGAAACGACTTTGGATAACTTTTGTATGTCGATATCGAGCATTAGGATTGTGATACACTATGACTTGACCTAGCTTGATAGACATTTATTGACCAACATATGATCTCTAGGTTGCGATCTACGGTTATTTGATATTCCGAGTTTTGATCACATTACGATGAACAACTTTATGTGCTGCTAAGGTGAGTTTCATTGCTCCCTTTTTAATTGCTTTTGCAATCTATATTTTTTGGCTGAGAATACATGCACTTTATTTTAAAAATGCAATGGATACAAGTACATACTTAAATCTACACTAAGTTTGAACCGAAAATCCCTTAGCTTTGGAAACTAGTAACTGCCAGTTATAAGAACTGGTGGGCGCGAGTAGTAGTATATGGATCCATAGGGCTTGATATCCCCGTCCGAGCTAGAGTACTAGCCTTTTAATGGACGTATGCTATTTGAGAAGCGTACACGTTGGTTTGCGTGTATTATTAAGATGATTATACAAAGGGTACAAATTATATATACATTAAGTTTAGTTACCAGGGTGCTCAATCTTGTAGAATATTTTGATAAACGTTTCGGATGAAACACCTGAAATCTTGTGATCCACCTTTATATAAAGATTATGCGAAACACTAAAACTATGAACTCACCAACCTTTGTGTTGACACTTGTTAGCATGTTTATTCTCAGGTTCCCTAGAAGTCTTCCGCTGTTTGCTTATATGTTAGACAAGCTATGTGCATGGAGTCTTACATGGCATATTTATCAAGGAAACGTTGCATTCACCAAATCATCACCATGTATCTTATTTTGACTGCATTGTCATCGGAATTACTATTATAAACTATTATTTACGGTGATTGTCTATATGTAGATATTATCAGATGTCGAAAACCTTTGATTTAAATATTCATTTATGTTGTGCCTTTTCAAAAGAATGCAATGTTTACAAAACGTATCATATAGAGGTCAAATACCTCGCAATGAAATCGATGAATGACGTGTTCGTCCATATGGATTTGGATCGATCGTCACAGTTGGTATCAGAGCATTGGTCCTAGCGAACCAGGTCTTGCATGAGTGTGTCTAACTGATAGTTGTTAGGATGCATTAGTAAGTCTGGACTTCGACCGTGTCTGCATGTCAAAAGTTTTGCATATCATTTTTTGTCAAAAATTACCTGCTTATCATTCCTAGTCTAGACACGTTTTACTGCATTGATTGCATGAATAGTGTATAGACAAAATTCATATCTTAGCGTATCTGTTACTGTAAACTTTTCCTGACATCTTCCGAAAATTTCTCCGTGATTTATGGAATTTGGTATTATATATACATATGTAAATTATGTATTGAAGAATACCAAACTAAATTCTATAATCTAATTCATATCAAAAATCATCTCCCTAATTATACAAGAAGGATCCCGTATCTAGTTCAAATTCCTTAAACTCTGACAGCTATTCCGATATGGATATTCACCTGAATTCCGAAGACAGTGTAACCGGAATGGATCAACCAATTAGCCATCATCTATTCTGGATGAATTGGGGATGGGTTTGTAGCCTACTTAATTATTGGAGACAAGAAGAAGGTGATCCCTTCCATCCACCACATTGCCCTCTTGGTGAAGAACCTGAAGCACTTACCGGCGAACCTGTTCGAGACACCATTTTCTCTCTCATTTCCAGAGTATCTCGTCACGATAATATACTATCTCAAATTCTGGATCTTATTCATCCGCTCGTCCGAACCGCCAATCATCCCGGTGTAGTAGAAGAAGTCAACGAGCTTCGCGCTCGGGTAGTGGCTTTGGAGAATATGGTGCAAAGGTTACAAGCACCAGCAGCATCACCGGCATCAACAGTACCACCGACAACAACACCAACAGTACCATTACCACCACCAACAATATTCGCATTGCAAACCTCAACTTCACAATCTGTTCCACGAGCATCAACGTCATACGCACTGTAGTTACCAAGAAATACCAGCAACAATAACCGATGAAGTATTAACTCATTTCCCCTGAAGAAATTTTATGTATATTTAATATATATGAATTTTGAAATCAAAATAAATATTTTCGTACTAAGCTATTACGTGTGAATCTTAACTAGTAGGTACTACTCGGTTAGTTCATATTACTAATATGCAATGATGTACATCCTTCCATAACAACTTAACCATTGTTAACTACAATCTCTGTTTCAACTTAATAAATTCCATTTCATAATAAACCAAGTGTATTATTCAATTACATAATTGATTTTACATTTTCATTTTCGATATACTCGAAACTTTCCAGAAAACATCATTTTTACCTTGCGAAGTTAGCAAGAGTTCCATAAGCACCAACATGATTTACTGAGGAAATATCAATAAAACTGAATAACGAAGTATTGATTACATTAGTAAAATACTCCATGAAGATTATGAAATCTTTAATGTTTTAGAGATTATTCATTTCTAATCCAGCCAAAAATTAAATGAGCTTAATATGATATTAACTCATTAAATCTGTGTTACATCTGAAGAAAATTTACATACATATATTTTCATAAAGACGGTAATAAAAATTCTTTTGTACAAAGTATTAATTGTGAAATCTTTAACGGGTAGGTAATACCCGGGAAATATATAAGTTCGCAATTAATATGTTACACTGTACATTCTTCAACTTTGATTCAAAAATTATTAACAATGCTCACAATGATATACAATCATTTTCATACAAATTCAGTTACATATTCTGATATTGATGGATCAGAATCCAAGTCATAACTCTGAACCGGTGACATCATTCTTAGATCTCTACATCTTTCAAAGCTATACTTTGACTTTAAATCTGTGCAAGATCCATTAGCATTGTTTTTACCGAAAATAACCTTGCAGTTGCTTTCCAAAAGTATCCAGTATTATCAACCATTCAACCAGTCAACGACGACCTTTCAGACTTGTAACTTTGGCATATACATTTTTGTTACTGTGGAACCTTTCATGTTCCACCACATTAACAGTAAATGTACCAACAAATTCATTAATCTGTGACTTAAAGTCTCTCCGAAAAACCATTATAATTGTTCATTGAAACCCTATCATGTACTCATCCACATCTTGTAACGGTAATTTTCATACCAACTACCGGGAATTAGCAATCAGTATTTCGAATTTCGCAGCAATTCTACGCCAACAGTTATATATACATATAATGTCTATCTCCTAGACTTATTTACTTCGAAGGTGAAGTTTCTGAAAAACACCCAAACTGCGAAACTAGTTCTCTGAATTTTTTGAAAAATGCTGATGAAGCAGCAAAAACTGTAAACGACCTTAACAGTTAAAAGTTTGATGATAAAGAATAGTATGGTGGTAAAGCTGAGAAAAAGAGAAGGTTTAGAACTGAAAACGGATTGAACGGACCATGAAGGAGGCTGTGGACAAATCACAAAGACTAAACCTGCCTTCAAAGAATACAAATGATTCAGTATCTGCTGAAGTCATTAACGAATACCTTGCTCCTGACTCAAAATCCATTACGAACAAATCTTCTTCATCATCCTTCAATATTAGAAATTCTAAGATATTATCATATTTTTCATTATAAAGATCTTCGATATTTCTGAAGATATCTTCATAACTATTATCATCCGAAATTATTTATCTCTTCACGCTATCTGTGTTACATCATAAAAGAAACTATTTTAGTTTCTAATTTCTGAAAATTTCAAAAAATGGATGTTTTTGAAGTAGTGTTGGGAATTGAAGCATGAGTTAGTATAATATAATCACACTTGATCAACGTGATTATATTATAGTAAGTCATGCCGAGTTTCTAATGGAACGTGATAAAGGTTCACAGATCATACCCTCATCATGAACCATGTTACATAACTCTTTCATTCTATTTAACCTCTAAACATATCAAGAAAATATTTTTCTTGATGATTCGGTCTTTTTCGAG
Source organism: Rutidosis leptorrhynchoides (assembly GCF_046630445.1). Taxonomy (NCBI): domain Eukaryota; kingdom Viridiplantae; phylum Streptophyta; class Magnoliopsida; order Asterales; family Asteraceae; genus Rutidosis; species Rutidosis leptorrhynchoides. The sequence goes on from NC_092338.1 coordinate 143,770,367, forward strand.
GTATTCTGGTAATTTGACAAGTCAGATTATGCCATTACCATTTCTTTCTTAGAATATTAATTATGTTCATTCTGAAATTCATACCTACGAATTCTGGACCATTATTTGCTTGACTTAAAGTCGGGAAGAAAAAAATGAAAGCATGAAGCTCCGAAATATAATGGAAAATATAAAGGCCGAAAATAACCCCGAAATTACAAACCGTGTATATCAATGCGTATAGCAATATAAAGACACGAGAGAATGAAAAACAATATAACCCCAAGGTAATAGTAGAAGAAAATAACCTCCTCTGGTGGCAGATGAAAAAGAAGAATGAATGATATGATAGCCAAGAAAATATCAAGAATTAGAACTGGATGAAGCATTTTCACAAATCTTTTGTAAGTATGAAATAAGGAAGAAGATTATAGGAGTGGTGAAAATAAATGAAACGGAAGAGGTCAATTTATAGCAAAATATCAGACATAGCAATTGAGGCAGATTACGCATTTAATCAAAGGAAATCCTAATTTCCTTAAATTCTGAAGAATCAAATCTTATTTAAATTATGAAGATTTTCTATTCCTTATATTCCAGAAATCAATCGTTACTACGTCAAGAGATAAGACGAATCTCTATTCTCCATTTCACTCTATTACGATAACTTCCCTCATACGCTTCGAGTAATTGAATTTTTTTTATCCATATTATTCAACGGTGATAAAAATTCTATTTATCAACACATATTTGTCATGAAAATATTTTTATTGTTAGCCATGACGAGCTCAATCAAATTTCGGGACGAAATTTCTTTAACGGGGAGGTACTGTGATGACCCGAAAATTTCTGACCAAATTTAAACTTAATCTTTAACATTTCCGATACGATAAGCAAAGTCTATGAAGTTGAATCCTAAAATTCTTGAACTACTTTCATATATTTAAATACCTTTCGGTTGTTCTTGACGATTCGCGAACAATTATATGTATATAGATACATATATATATATATATTTATATATATACTATAACTTGAAAACGTAACAATGTATTAATTGTTTGATACCGTACATTAAACTTATTAGTTTAAATATTTATTTGAATATATATGATAAGTTGGAATATTAATTATATGAATAACTTGCGACGTATATTTAAAACGTGTTTATGAATGTTGAAAATATATATTAACTTGGTCATAAAACGATTTGTTTTTATATATATATTAACAAATAGCGATACAATGATTTATAGAAGTAAATGACCAAAACACTCAAAAGTTTAAGATACACTTTGAATGATATAGTTTATTGATAATTTAAGACTATATTTTGACAAAGGTACGAGTCACAAAACGTAAATTGCGAGTTTTCTAAGCGTACGAAAATGCGTTTGAGAAACCGGAACCGGGACATAAGTCGAGTGACAACGTACGAGTCATCGGAACGAAAATTACAAGTCAACTATGCACGAGAATATAATATAATATAATATATAATTAATTAATATAAATTATATATATTATATATTAATAAATAAATATGTCGACAAACAAGAAAACAAAAGTTTGTGAGCTGGATCAGAGGGCCATGCGATCGCATGGCCTTGAAGCACAAATCCCATGCGATCACATGGGGTGCTTTTTCAAAAAAGGTTTTATAAATTGCACGATTTCAGTTCTGTTTTTCTCACACTCTTAATATTACTCCGTAAGTATTTATTTATATTATTTATATTATTATTATTATTATTATTATTATTATTATTATTAAGATTAATATTATTATTAATCTTATTATTATTAGTATTATTAATTAGTATTATTAATTAAAATACTACGACGAGGTTATGAGCGTGTCACCTTCAAAATGGGTTTTCGAGCGGGATAGAACTAAGGAAATTATGGGTTATAGCTATGGAGGTTATGGGTAATCTTCGTGGGTATTGTTCGCAAGTTAACCCTAGTGTTTATCATCTCTGTTACGTCTACGTACTGTCCTACAATATTGAATCTCAATATTGATACGTAAGCACTCATATTTTATCTTTTATATATTAATTGTGTATCCATGTCTAGTGCTCGAGTATATATATTTGTGCATGCTTGTATGCTAAATTTTGTCATTAAACAGTTTATGATGAATCACGAATTAAATACATAAATTACTGATAAAAGGTATATGATATGCATGTTTTTGGAAAGCTGGCGAAAAATCAATAACTTTTCATTTAGATATCGAATAGTTTCAATGAACGGATTAAAAGATATGATCAACTGAATTATGATTGACGTTAATTGAAATTTCTTTTGAATCTGCAATTAAGATTTAAACAACTTATTTACGAGATTGATAAAATGAATTTTTGAATATTACCAACTAAGTAAATGAATCATAATATAAGGCACGTCTCTTTTGTTGAACAATTGTCAAAACTGATTGTTTTATCATATATAAAAGCCTTATAAAAACTATAGCTTAATTTTACAAGAATTGGGAAACTATGTGAAATATTAAAATGGTTCGATTGCCATGATCATTCAACTATTGTATTGAGTCAGATTGACTTTTTGAAACGACTTTGGATAACTTTTGTATGTCGATATCGAGCATTAGGTTTGTGATTCACTATGACCTGACCTAGCTTGATAGACATTTATTGACCAACATATGATCTCTAGGTTGCGATCTACGGTTATTTGATATTCTGAGTTTCGGTCACATTACGATGAACAACTTTATGTGCTGCTAAGGTGAGTTTCATTGCTCCCTTTTTAATTGCTTTTGCAATCTATATTTTTGGGCTGAGAATACATGCACTTTATTTTAAAAACGTAATGGATACAAGTATATACTTAATTCTACACTGAGTTTGAACCGAAAATCCCTTAGCTTTGGTAACTAGTAACTGCCAGTTATAAGAACTGGTGGGCGCGAGTAGTAGTATATGGATCCATAGGGCTTGATATCCCTGTCTGAGCTAGAGCACTAGCCTTTTAACGGACGTATGCTATTTGAGAAGCGTACACGTTGGTTTGCGTGTATTATTAAGATGATTATACAAAGGGTACAAATTATATATACGTTAAGTTTAGTTACCAGAGTGCTCAATCTTGTAGAATATTTTGATAAACGTTTCGGATGAAACAACTGAAATCTTGTGATCCACCTTTATATACAGATTATGCGAAACCCTAAAACTATGAACTCACCAACCTTTGTGTTGACACTTGTTAGCATGTTTATTCTCAGGTTCCCTAAAAGTCTTCTGCTGTTTGCTTATATGTTAAACAAGCTATGTGCATGGAGTCTTACATGGCATATTTATCAAGGAAACGTTGCATTCACCAAATCATCACCATGTATCTTATTTTGACTGCATTATCAACGGAATTACTATTGTAAACTATTACTTACGGTGATTGTCTATATGTAGAAATTATCAGATGTCGAAAACCTTTGATTTAAATATTCATTTATGGTGTGCCTTTTCAAAATAATGCAATGTTGACAAAACATATCATATAGAGGTCAAATACCTCGCAATGAAATCGATGAATGACGTGTTCGTCCATACGGATTTGGAGCGATCGTCACACTAACCGACAAGTATAAACACAACTTGTCTTTGGGGAAAACTATGAACAACTTTTGGATCTGCGTGATCAACTAATTGGTCCCTGCGAGACCAAGCTTATGAACAACTTTTGGATCTGCGTGATCTACTAATTGGTCCCTGCGAGACCAAGCTTATGAACAACTTTTGGATCTACGTGATCTACTGATTGGTCCATGTGAGACCAAGCTTATGAATAAATTTTGGATCTGCGTGATGTACTTTTTGGTCCCTGCGAGACCAACTTTATGAATAACTTTTGGATCTGCGAGATCTACTAATTGGTCCCTGCGAGACCAAGCTTATGAACAAAAATCTTGTGGTCTAACACTATTAGTGAAATTATTATTTATGACAAACCTATGAACTCACTCAACCTCGTGTTGACACTTTAAAGCATGTTTATTCTCAGGTACTTAAGTATTGCTTCCGATGTATATCTGCTGCTTTAATGATGATTGCTTGCTATGCTTGGAGTCTTCATTACATATCATATCAATTAAAGACATTTAATGTTCTAAATACAATGTAACCTATTTATCTTCCGCTGTAAAACTCAATATAACGTCTCATATAGAGTCGTTCTCGTTTATACAACTGTGATTTGATATATTTAGTGACGTTATTCTTCCAGGCCCTATCTGGAGGACGTCACAGATTGGTATCAGAGCAGTTTGTTGTAGAGAACCAGGATTGCTTTTTATGTGTGCCTTATACAATTAAGTACCTTAGCAATGTAGGACTACAACTTTCCTTGACCGTAGTGCATTTAATTGTTGCCTTTAATTGATAAATGCTACACTATACTTTAGAAACTTTACTTATCTTAGAATGCCGAGCCAATCTAAGAAATCTACTCACTCTCCTAAGTATTATCTAATTAAGCCACCGCATTTAAATACGACATCAAGATTTCTGAAATTCTTGACATTCCTATGTCATTTATCATGGTTTTGTGTATTACATATGTATTACATGAAATATTATCCATGATTTTGAAACTCCTATATTTGTTACTATTCATAATCAAACGTATATAACTCCCTGTTATATATCACGTACCTATATGCCTTATGCCTTTATGCATCAGTTTGTGAACCAGAAAATGTCATTGGGTTATTACAGTATACGAATTGAAAGTCTTTAATCGAAAGATTATTAGATTACATACTTATCATTATATGATCTCGACACGTCATACTGCCATTATTGAAGTATAGACACATCATATTTTAATATATCTTATTATATCTATCACAGTAGATTTTGTCTGACACTTTTCCTAAATTTTCTCCGTAAATCACGGAAATCTTTTTACTATATATACGTATTCAAGGAGACAAATACATCATTCAGTATTCAACACCCATTTCATATCAAACCCTAATTCCAATCACATAATTTGGATTACTCACTTGATTCCTCGAGCTCCAATAGCAGCGTAACCGGAATGAACCAACCAATTAGCCATCATCTATTTTGGATGAATTGGGGGTGGGTTCGTAGCCGACTCAATCAATGGAGGCAAGAAGAAGGTGATCCCTTCCACCAACCGAATTCACCACTTGGCGAAGAACCTGAAGCACTTACCGGCGAACCAGTCCGAAACACCATTTTCACCCTCATTTCCAGAACAGCTTGCCACGATTATATATTATCTAAAATTCTAGATCTTATTCATCCCTTTGTCCAAACCGCCAATCATCCCAGTATAATAGAAGAAGTCAACGAACTTCGTGCTCGAGTTATGGCTCTGGAGAATATGGTGCAATATCTACAAGTAGGAGCAATACCAGCAGCAACATAACCAGCACCACCAGTACCATCAGCATCACCACCAACAGCAACAGTACCAACAACAACATCCGCATCCCACTGCTCAACATCACACTCAGTACCTCAAACATTAACATCATACGCCCCTAGATACCAAGGAATATTATTAATAATGAGTTAAGATGTATTGACTCATTCTTCCTGAAGAATTATATACGTATACTTTATATATATATGGTTTGGAACAATAATAAATCTTTTCGTACTAAGCTATTACGTGTGAATCTTAACTAGTATTGTAGTGACCCGAACTTTTCCATATTTATATATATTAAATGAGATTGATATTTACATGATTAAATGTTTCCAACATGTTAAGCAATCAAACTTGTTAAGACTTGATTAATTGAAATATGTTTCATATAGACAATTGATCACCCAAGTTGACCGGTGATTCACGAACGTTAAAACTTGTAAAAACTATATGATGACATATATATGGATATATATATATATATATAGTTAACATGATACTATGATAAGTAAACATATCATTAAGTATATTAACAATGAACTACATATGTAAAAACAAGACTACTAACTTAATGATTTTTAAACGAGACATATATGTAACGATTATCGTTGTAAAGACATTTAATGTATATATATCATATTAAGAGATATTCATACATGATAATATCATGATAATATAATAATTTAAAATCTCATTTGATATTATAAACATTGGGTTAACAACATTTAACAAGATCGTTAACCTAAAGGTTTCAAAACAACACTTACATGTAACGACTAACGATGACTTAACGACTCAGTTAAAATGTATATACATGTAGTGTTTTAATATGTATATATACACTTTTGAAAGACTTAAATACACTTATCAAAATACTTCTACTTAACAAAAATGCTTACAATTACATCCTCGTTCAGTTTCATCAACAATTCTACTCGTATGCACCCGTATTCGTACTCGTACAATACACAGCTTTTAGATGTATGTACTATTGGTATATACACTCCAATGATCAGCTCTTAGCAGCCCATGTGAGTCACCTAACACATGTGAGAACCATCATTTGGCAACTAGCATGAAATATCTCATAAAATTACAAAAATATGAGTAATCATTCATGACTTATTTACATGAAAACAAAATTACATATCCTTTATATCTAATCCATACACCAACGACCAAAAACACCTAAAAACACTTTTATTCTTCAATTTTCTTCATCTAATTGATCTCTCTCAAGTTCTATCTTCAAGTTCTAAGTGTTCTTCATATATTCTACAAGTTCTAGTTACATAAAATCAAGAATACTTTCAAGTTTGCTAGCTCACTTCCAATCTTGTAAGGTGATCATCCAACCTCAAGAAATCTTTATTTATTATAGTAGGTTATCATTCTAATACAAGGTAATAATCATATTCAAACTTTGGTTCAATTTCTATAACTATAACAATCTTATTTCAAGTGATGATCTTACTTGAACTTGTTTTCGTGTCATGATTCTGTTTCAAGAACTTCGAGCCATCCAAGGATCCGTTGAAGCTAAATCCATTTTTCTCTTTTCCAGTAGGTTTATCCAAGGAACTTAAGGTAGTAATGATGTTCATAACATCATTCAATTCATACATATAAAGCTATCTTATTCGAAGGTTTAAACTTGTAATCACTAGAACATAGTTTAGTTAATTCTAAACTTGTTCGCAAACAAAAGTTAATCCTTCTAACTTGACTTTTAAAATCAACTAAACACATGTTCTATATCTATATGATATGCTAACTTAATGCTTTAAAACCTGGAAACACGAAAAACACCGTAAAACCGGATTTACGCCGTCGTAGTAACACCGCGGGCTGTTTTGGGTTAGTTAATTAAAAACTATGATAAACTTTGATTTAAAAGTTGTTATTCTGAGAAAATGATTTTTATTATGAACATGAAACTATATCCAAAAATTATGGTTAAACTCAAAGTGGAAGTATGTTTTCTAAAATGGTCATCTAGACGTCGTTCTTTCGACTGAAATGACTACCTTTACAAAAACGACTTGTAACTTATTTTTCCGACTATAAACCTATACTTTTTCTGTTTAGATTCATAAAATAGAGTTCAATATGAAACCATAGCAATTTGATTCACTCAAAACGGATTTAAAATGAAGAAGTTATGGGTAAAACAAGATTGGATGATTTTTCTCATTTTAGCTACGTGAAAATTGGTAACAAATCTATTCCAACCATAACTTAATCAACTTGTATTGTATATTATGTAATCTTGAGATACCATAGACACGTATACAATGTTTCGACCTATCATGTCGACACATCTATATATATTTCGGAACAACCATAGACACTCTATATGTGAATGTTGGAGTTAGCTATACAGGGTTGAGATTGATTCCAAAATATATATAGTTTGAGTTGTGATCAATACTGAGATACGTATACACTGGGTCGTGGATTGATTCAAGATAATATTTATCGATTTATTTCTGTACATCTAACTGTGGACAACTAGTTGTAGGTTACTAACGAGGACAGCTGACTTAATAAACTTAAAACATCAAAATATATTAAAAGTGTTGTAAATATATTTTAAACATACTTTGATATATATGTATATATTGTTATAGGTTCGTGAATCAACCAGTGGCCAAGTCTTACTTCCCGACGAAGTAAAAATCTGTGAAAGTGAGTTATAGTCCCACTTTTAAAATCTAATATTTTTGGGATGAGAATACATGCAGGTTTTATAAATGATTTACAAAATAGACACAAGTACGTGAAACTAAATTCTATGGTTGAATTATCGAAATCGAATATGCCCCTTTTTATTAAGTCTGGTAATCTAAGAATTAGGGAACAGACACCGTAATTGACGCGAATCCTAAAGATAGATCTATTGGGCCTAACAAACCCCATCCAAAGTACCGGATGCTTTAGTACTTCGAAATTTATATCATATCCGAAGGGTGTCCCGGAATGATGGGGATATTCTTATATATGCATCTTGTTAATGTCGGTTACCAGGTGTTCACCATATGAATGATTTTTATCTCTATGTATGGGATGTGTATTGAAATATGAAATCTTGTGGTCTATTATTATGATTTGATATATATAGGTTAAACCTATAACTCACCAACATTTTTGTTGACGTTTTAAGCATGTTTATTCTCAGGTGATTATTAAGAGCTTCCGCTATCGCATACTTAAATAAGGACGAGATTTGGAGTCCATGCTTGTATGATATTGTGTAAAAACTGCATTCAAGAAACTTATTTTGTTGTAACATATTTGTATTGTAAACCATTATGTAATGGTCGTGTGTAAACAGGATATTTTAGATTATCATTATTTGATAATCTACGTAAAGCTTTTTAAACCTTTATTGATGAAATAAAGGTTATGGTTTGTTTTAAAATGAATACAGTCTTTGAAAAACGTCTCATATAGAGGTCAAAACCTCGCAACGAAATCAATTAATATGGAACGTTTTTAATCAATAAGAACGGGACATTTCAGTTGGTATCCGAGCGTTGGTCTTAGAGAACCAGAATTTTGCATTAGTGTGTCTTATCGAGTTTGTTAGGATGCATTAGTGAGTCTGGACTTCGACCGTGTTTACTTGAAAAATGATTGCTTAACAAATTTTGTTGGAAACTATATATTTTTAACATGTGAATATTATGTGATATATTAATCTCTTAACGCGTTTGATATTATGTGATAGATGTCTACCTCTAGAACAAGTCCCATTGACTCACCTAATAATAATGAAGAGTCAAATGTAAATTGGAATGATTCGTGGACTGATTCACAAGTTCCCGAAGAGGAACCGGAAGAAGAGTCGGAACCGGAAGAAGAATCGGAACCGGAAGAAGAATCGGAACCGGATGAAGAAATAGAACCGGTGGGGGAAATAATAAAACGGTTAAGTAAAAGAAAATCCTCAACCAACCGACCAAGGTTAATTATGGTCAATGGTGTTTCCGCCAAGGAAGCAAAATATTGGGAGGATTACCAATTCTCCGATGAATCGGATTCCGACGAGAATTCCGATGATGTTATAGAAATTACCCCAACTGAATTTAAAAAGGCAAAAGAAAATAATAAGGGAAAGGGCATAAAAATAGAGAAATCTAATTCCAACCCCGATGAACTTTATATGTATCGTCAACCCCCGAAGTCCTTAAGTTGTAACAATGACCCGGGAACCTCTAAACCACCAGGTTTTTCTAAACCAATGTGGAAAATTACGGCTCGTATTAGGGGAACATCATATATCCCTAGAAACTTGGCAAAACGAACCAAAACTGAAGAAGAAGAAACAAGCGAGTCGGAATAAGATAGTTGTATTCGTGTGGTGTAATATATGTAATATAGTGTGCTTATGCTTTATGATATATGTAAAAATTGCTTGTATTAATAAGTATTTTTTTTTATGAATCTAACTCTTGTCTATTTTACAGTATAAAAACACAAAATGGATAGACAACCCAATATTTTAAGAGACCTACCCGGAGACATGATTGATGAAATCTTGTCTAGAGTCGGTCAGAATTCTTCGGCACAACTATTTAAGGCGAGATCAGTTTGTAAGACATTCGAAGAACGTTCCAAGAATGCCTTGGTTTATAAAAGGCTTTCGTTCGAAAGATGGGGGATATCACATTAGGAAATCCATAAGTTACGATGTGTTTACTTTGACGCATATATTGCGGGGAACCCAAATGCTATTTTACACAATGGGTTAAGAAATTATTTTGACTCAATATATCCGAATATTGGACTTCGTGATTTAGAAAAAGCGGCTAACATGCAACATAAAGAAGCATGTTATGCTTACGGATTGGTAATGTTCGCTTCTCACCAAAGTGAGAACAAGAACATTGGGCTACAACTATTAAACAAAACGTTCCCACAAGTGACGGAGTCGGTAATTGGGGTAAGAAATGAGGTTTTTAGATTGTTACGGGACTGTTGGACATTACGTAACCCTCGTCCCTTTGACGACGTTACAACATGCTATCTTATCAACGGCCATAATGGTTATGTTCCACAAGACCAAGGATGGGAAGTAATCCTAGTAAAACCAGAATGCATGACTTGTTTCTGGACGTATGAATTACGTGTCTTTATTGCCTTTGCTGAACGACTTGTGTACTAGCTAGAATTATCTTCACAACCATCTTGTATCAAATTTATTGTGTGCTATATTTCATGCTATATGTAAAATAAGCGGTAATGTAAGTTTGTAAAATATTGTGTAAAAGTTTGAACGTGAAATATTATTATAATCAGTTTTTCATATAGAATTGTAGTAGTTGAATTGTATATTAGCTACTAAGTATGAACTTAACGGGTAGGTACTACCCGAATTTAAACTTATAAAACGCTAATATGAAGAAAAAGCTTTTATAAATGAGTTCATATTATGCTACGAAATACTATTAACTACTCTTAATATTCTGTATGATTAACTTGTTCTATTTGACTATTTTGAAGGAAATGGCACCGACTACTCGACACACCGTGAATATGAATGAAGAGGAATTCCGTACTTTTCTAGCTTCAAACATAGCCGCAGTACAGGCTGCGCTACATACCAACAATAATCTTGGATCTAACAGTACAGGAAATCGTGTAGGATGCACCTACAAAGAATTCACTGCCTGCAAACCTTTGGAATTTGATGGAACCGAAGGACCGATCGGATTGAAACGGTGGACCGAGAAGGTCGAATCGGTGTTTGCCATAAGTAAGTGTACTGAAGAGGACAAAGTGAAGTACGCTACGCATACCTTCACAGGTTCTGCGTTAACATGGTGGAATACCTATCTAGAGCAAGTGGGACAAGACGATGCGTACGCACTACCGTGGTCAGCATTCAAGCACTTGATGAACGAGAAGTACCGTCCCAGAACCGAGGTCAATAAGCTCAAGACAGAACTTAGAGGGTTACGAACCCAAGGATTTGATATTACCACGTACGAAAGACGATTCACAGAATTGTGCCTATTGTGTCCGGGAGCATTCGAAGATGAGGAAGAGAAGATCGACGCATTTGTGAAAGGATTACCGGAAAGAATCCAAGAAGATATAAGTTCACACGAGCCCGCCTCCATACAACAGGCATGTAGAATGGCTCACAAACTAGTGAACCAGATTGAAGAAAGAATTAAAGAACAGACTGTTGAAGAGGCCAATGTGAAGCAAGTCAAAAGAAAGTGGGAGGAAAACGGTGATAAGAATCACCAATACAACAACAACAACAACAGTAATTACAACAATAATCGCAACAATTATCCCAACAATCGCAACATCAATCGCAACTACAACAAACGGCCCAACAACAACAACAACAATAACAACAGCAATTACAATAATCATCCCAACAACAATAATAACCGCAACAACAAAAATCAAAAGTAGCTATGCCAAAGGTGTGAAAAGTATCACTCGGGGTTCTGCACCAAATTTTGCAACAAGTGTAAAAGAAATGGTCATAGCGCGGTGAAGTGTGAGGTCTACGGACCAGGGGTTAATAGAACGAAAGGAACAAATGGTGTCGGAACGAGTAATGGCGGAGCAAGTAGTGTCGGAGCAAGTTATGCCGATGTAGTTTGTTATAAATGTGGAAAACCGGGCCACATTATTAGAAATTGCCTAAACCAGGAGAACACAAATGGACAAGGCCGCGGAAGAGTTTTCAATATTAATGCGGCAGAGGCACAGGAAGACCCGGAGCTTGTTACGGGTACGTTTCTTATTGACAATAAATCTGCTTACGTTTTATTTGATTCGGGTGCGGATAGAAGCTATATGAGTAGAGATTTTTGTGCTAAATTAAGTTGTCCATTGACGCCTTTGGATAGTAAATTTTTACTCGAATTAGCAAATGGTAAATTAATTTCAGAAGATAATATATGTCGGAATCGAGAAATTAAACTGGTTAGCGAAACATTTAAGATTGATTTGATACCAGTAGAGTTAGGGAATTTTGATGTGATAATCGGTATGGACTGGTAGAAAGAAGTGAAAGCAGAGATTGTTTGTTACAAAAATGCAATTCGCATTATACGAGAAAAAGGAAAACCCTTAATGGTGTACGGAGAAAAGGGCAACACGAAGCTACATCTTATTAGTAATTTGAAGGCACAAAAACTAATAAGAAAAGGTTGCTATGCTATTCTAGCACACGTCGAGAAAGTACAAACTGAAGAAAAGAGCATCAATGATGTTCCCATTGCAAAAGAATTTCCCGATGTATTTCCGAAAGAATTACCGGGATTACCCCCACATCGATCCGTTGAATTTCAAATAGATCTTGTACCAGGAGCTGCACCAATAGCTCGTGCTCCTTACAGACTCGCACCCAGCGAGATGAAAGAACTGCAAAGCCAATTACAAGAACTTTTAGAGCGTGGTTTCATTCGACCAAGCACATCACCGTGGGGAGCTCCTGTTTTGTTTGTCAAGAAGAAAGATGGTACTTTCAGGTTGTGTATCGACTACCGAGAGTTGAACAAACTTACCATCAAGAACCGCTACCCACTACCGAGAATCGATGACTTATTTGATCAACTACAAGGCTCGTCTGTTTATTCAAAGATTGACTTACGTTCCGGGTATCATCAAATGCGGGTGAAAGAAGATGATATTCCAAAGACTGCTTTTAGAACACGTTACGGTCATTACGAGTTTATGGTCATGCCGTTTGGTTTAACTAATGCACCAGCTGTGTTCATGGACCTTATGAACCGAGTGTGTGGACCATACCTTGACAAGTTTGTCATTGTTTTCATTGATGACATACTTATTTACTCAAAGAATGACCAAGAACACGGTGAACATTTGAGAAAGGTGTTAGAAGTATTGAGGAAGGAAGAATTGTACGCTAAGTTTTCAAAGTGTGCATTTTGGTTGGAAGAAGTTCAATTCCTCGGTCACATAGTGAACAAAGAAGGTATTAAGGTGGATCCAGCAAAGATAGAAACTGTTGAAAAGTGGGAAACCCCGAAAACTCCGAAACACATACGCCAGTTTTTAGGACTAGCTGGTTACTACAGAAGGTTCATCCAAGACTTTTCCAGAATAGCAAAACCCTTGACTGCATTAACGCATAAATGGAAGAAATTTGAATGGAATGATGAACAAGAGAAAGCGTTTCAGTTATTGAAGAAAAAGCTAACTACGGCACCTATATTGTCATTGCCTGAAGGGAATGATGATTTTGTGATTTATTGTGACGCATCAAAGCAAGGTCTCGGTTGTGTATTAATGCAACGAACGAAGGTGATTGCTTATGCGTCTAGACAATTGAAGATTCACGAACAAAATTATACGACGCATGATTTGGAATTAGGCGCGGTTGTTTTTGCATTAAAGACTTGGAGGCACTACTTATATGGGGTCAAAAGTATTATATATACCGACCACAAAAGTCTTCAACACATATTTAATCAGAAACAACTGAATATGAGGCAGCGTAGGTGGATTGAATTATTGAATGATTACGACTTTGAGATTCGTTACCACCCGGGGAAGGCAAATGTGGTAGCTGATGCCTTGAGCAGGAAGGACAGAGAACCCATTCGAGTAAAATCTATGAATATAATGATTCATAATAACCTTACTACTCAAATAAAGGAGGCGCAACAAGGAGTTTTAAAAGAGGGAAATTTAAAGGATGAAATACCCAAAGGATCGGAGAAGCATCTTAATATTCGGGAAGACGGAACCCGGTATAGGGCTGAAAGGATTTGGGTACCAAAATTTGGAGATATGAGAGAAATGGTACTTAGAGAAGCTCATAAAACCAGATACTCAATACATCCTGGAACGGGGAAGATGTACAAGGATCTCAAGAAACATTTTTGGTAGCCGGGTATGAAAGCCGATGTTGCTAAATACGTAGGAGAATGTTTGACGTGTTCTAAGGTCAAAGCTGAGCATCAGAAACCATCAGGTCTACTTCAACAACCCGAAATCCCGGAATGGAAATGGGAAAACATTACCATGGATTTCATCACTAAATTGCTAAGGACTGCAAGTGGTTTTGATACTATTTGGGTAATAGTTGATCGTCTCACCAAATCAGCACACTTCCTGCCAATAAGAGAAGATGACAAGATGGAGAAGTTAGCACGACTGTATTTGAAGGAAGTCGTCTCCAGACATGGAATACCAATCTCTATTATCTCTGATAGGGATGGCAGATTTATTTCAAGATTCTGGCAGACATTACAGCAAGCATTAGGAACTCGTCTAGACATGAGTACTGCCTATCATCCACAAACTGATGCGCAGAGCGAAAGGACGATACAAACGCTTGAAGACATGCTACGAGCATGTGTTATTGATTTCGGAAACAGTTGGGATCGACATCTACCGTTAGCAGAATTTTCCTACAACAACAGCTACCATTCAAGCATTGAGATGGCGCCGTTTGAAGCACTTTATGGTAGAAAGTGCAGGTCTCCAGTTTGTTGGAGTGAAGTGGGGGATAGACAGATTACGGGTCCGGAGATTATACAAGAAACTACCGAGAAGATCATCCAAATTCAACAACGGTTGAAAACCGCCCAAAGTCGACAAAAGAGCTACGCTGACATTAAAAGAAAAGATATAGAATTTGAAATTGGAGAGATGGTCATGCTTAAAGTTGCACCTTGGAAAGGCGTTGTTCGATTTGGTAAACGAGGGAAATTAAATCCAAGGTATATTGGACCATTCAAGATTATTGATCGTGTCGGACCAGTAGCTTACCGACTTGAGTTACCTCAACAACTCGCGGCTGTACATAACACTTTCCACGTCTCGAATTTGAAGAAATGTTTTGCTAAAGAAGATCTCACTATTCTGTTAGATGAAATCCAAATCAACGAAAAACTTCAATTCATCGAAGAACCCGTCGAAATAATGGATCGTGAGGTTAAAAGACTTAAGCAAAACAAGATACCAATTGTTAAGGTTCGATGGAATGCTCGTAGAGGACCCGAGTTCACCTGGGAGCGTGAAGATCAGATGAAGAAGAAATACCCGCATCTATTTCCAGAAGATTCGTCAACACCTTCAACAGCTTAAAATTTCGGGACGAAATTTATTTAACGTGTAGGTACTGTAGTGACCCGAACTTTTCCGTGTTTATATATATTAAATGAGATTGATATTTACATGATTAAATGTTTCCAACATGTTAAGCAATCAAACTTGTTAAGACTTGATTAATTGAAATATGTTTCATATAGACAATTGACCACCCAAGTTGACCGGTGATTCACGAACGTTAAAACTTGTAAAAACTATATGATGACATATATATGGATATATATATATATAGTTAACATGATACTATGATAAGTAAGCATATCATTAAGTATATTAACAATGAACTACATATGTAAAAACAAGACTACTAACTTAATGATTTTTAAACGAGACATATATGTAACGATTATCGTTGTAAAGACATTTAATGTATATATATCATATTAAGAGATATTCATACATGATAATATCATGATAATATAAAAATTTAAAATCTCATTTGATATTATAAACATTGGGTTAACAACATTTAACAAGATCGTTAACCTAAAGGTTTCAAAACAACACTTACATGTAACGACTAACGATGACTTAACGACTCAGTTAAAATGTATATACATGTAGTGTTTTAATATGTATTTATACACTTTTTAAAGACTTAAATACACTTATCAAAATACTTCTACTTAACAAAAATGCTTACAATTACATCCTCGTTCAGTTTCATCAACAATTCTACTCGTATGCACCCGTATTCATACTCGTACAATACACAGCTTTTAGATGTATGTACTATTGGTATATACACTCCAATGATCAGCTCTTAGCAGCCCATGTGAGTCACCTAACACATGTGGGAACCATCATTTGGAAACTAGCATGAAATATCTCATAAAATTACAAAAATATGAGTAATCATTCATGACTTATTTACATGAAAACAAAATTACATATCCTTTATATCTAATCCATACACCAACGACCAAAAACACCTACAAACACTTTTATTCTTCAATTTTCTTCATCTAATTGATCTCTCTCAAGTTTTATCTTCAAGTTCTAAGTGTTCTTCATATATTCTACAAGTTCTAGTTACATAAAATCAAGAATACTTTCAAGTTTGCTAGCTCACTTCCAATCTTGTAAGGTGATCATCCAACCTCAAGAAATCTTTGTTTCTTACAGTAGGTTATCATTCTAATACAAGGTAATAATCATATTCAAACTTTGGTTCAATTTCTATAACTATAACAATCTTATTTCAAGTGATGATCTTACTTGAACTTGTTTTCGTGTCATGATTCTGTTTCAAGAACTTCGAGCCATCCAAGGATCCGTTGAAGCTAAATCCATTTTTCTCTTTTCCAGTAGGTTTATCCAAGGAACTTAAGGTAGTAATGATGTTCATAACATCATTCGATTCATATATATAAAGCTATCTTATTCGAAGGTTTAAACTTGTAATCACTAGAACATAGTTTAGTTAATTCTAAACTTGTTCGCAAACAAAAGTTAATCCTTCTAACTTGACTTTTAAAATCAACTAAACACATGTTCTATATCTATATGATATGCTAACTTAATGCTTTAAAACCTGGAAACACGAAAAACACCGTAAAACTGGATTTACGCCGTCGTAGTAACACCGCGGGCTGTTTTGGGTTAGTTAATTAAAAACTATGATAAACTTTGATTTAAAAGTTGTTATTCTTAGAAAATGATTTTTATTATGAACATGAAACTATATCCAAAAATTATGGTTAAACTCAAAGTGGAAGTATGTTTTCTAAAATGGTCATCTAGACGTCGTTCTTTCGACTGAAATGACTACCTTTACAAAAACGACTTGTAACTTATTTTTCTGACTATAAACCTATACTTTTTCTGTTTAGATTCATAAAATAGAGTTCAATATGAAACCATAGCAATTTGATTCACTCAAAACGGATTTAAAATGAAGAAGTTATGGGTAAAACAAGATTGGATAATTTTTCTCATTTTAGCTACGTGAAAATTGGTAACAAATCTATTCCAACCATAACTTAATCAACTTGTATTGTATATTATGTAATCTTGAGATACCATAGACACGTATACAATGTTTCGACCTATCATGTCGACACATCTATATATATTTCGGAACAACCATAGACACTCTATATGTGAATGTTGGAGTTAGCTATACAGGGTTGAGATTGATTCCAAAATATATATAGTTTGAGTTGTGATCAATACTGAGATACGTATACACTGGGTCGTGGATTGATTCAAGATAATATTTATCGATTTATTTCTGTACATCTAACTGTGGACAACTAGTTGTAGGTTACTAACGAGGACAGCTGACTTAATAAACTTAAAACATCAAAATATATTAAAAGTGTTGTAAATATATTTTAAACATACTTTGATATATATGTATATATTGTTATAGGTTCGTGAATCAACCAGTGGCCAAGTCTTACTTCCCGACGAAGTAAAAATCTGTGAAAGTGAGTTATAGTCCCACTTTTAAAATCTAATATTTTTGGGATGAGAATACATGCAGGTTTTATAAATGATTTACAAAATAGACACAAGTACGTGAAACTAAATTCTATGGTTGAATTATCGAAATCGAATATGCCCCTTTTTATTAAGTCTGGTAATCTAAGAATTAGGGAACAGACACCCTAATTGACGCGAATCCTAAAGATAGATCTATTGGGCCTAACAAACCCCATCCAAAGTACCGGATGCTTTAGTACTTCGAAATTTATATCATATCCGAAGGGTGTCCCGGAATGATGGGGATATTCTTATATATGCATCTTGTTAATGTCGGTTACCAGGTGTTCACCATATGAATGATTTTTATCTCTATGTATGGGATGTGTATTGAAATATGAAATCTTGTGGTCTATTATTATGATTTGATATATATAGGTTAAACCTATAACTCACCAACATTTTTGTTGACGTTTTAAGCATGTTTATTCTCAGGTGATTATTAAGAGCTTCCGCTGTCGCATACTTAAATAAGGACGAGATTTGGAGTCCATGCTTGTATGATATTGTGTAAAAACTGCATTCAAGAAACTTATTTTGTTGTAACATATTTGTATTGTAAACCATTATGTAATGGTCGTGTGTAAACAGGATATTTTAGATTATCATTATTTGATAATCTACGTAAAGCTTTTTAAACCTTTATTGATGAAATAAAGGTTATGGTTTGTTTTAAAATGAATGCAGTCTTTGAAAAACGTCTCATATAGAGGTCAAAACCTCGCAACGAAATCAATTAATATGGAACGTTTTTAATCAATAAGAACGGGACATTTCACGTATGTACTACTTGGTTAATTCATATCACTAATATGCTATGATGTACATCTTTTGTTAATAACTTAACAATCGTTAATCACTGTTTCAGCACAATAAACTACATTTCATAATAAACCAAGTGTATTACTCAAATACATGATTGATTGTATATTTTCATTTTCGGTGTACTCGAAACTTTCTAGAAAACATCATTCGTGCCTTGTAAATTTCACAAGAAATCCACGAGCACCAACATCATATACCGAGATATATCAATAACAATGAACGATGAAGTATTGATTTATAACTTTATTAGAGAAATATTCCCCTACGATTATGTAATCTCTCAAGTCTTGAAGATTATTTATTCTCGTTACAACCGCAAATCAAATGAGTTTAATATTATATTAACTCATTAAATTTGATTATATCTGAAGAATACATATATGAACGTATATCTTCATAAAGATTGTAATTAAAAATTCTTTTGTACAAACTGTTAATTGTGAAAATATTTTAACGGGTAGGTAATACCCGAGAAATATTTATATCTCACAATAATATATTACATTGTACATTCTTTAATTCTGATTCAATAGTCAGTAACTATACTACTTACAAGATATATGTATTCGTTCACTATAGAATAACCATTTTCATACAAATTCAATTACATATTCTGATTTTGACATATCAGAATTTAAGTAAAGTTTTAGCAGATGTTATCTTCTTAAAGATCACTAAATTCATGAATTATATTCATTCGTATTCTATGATGAATTATCACATCAAACCACCGAAATTATCATTCATTTTGAAATCAACAACGCCTATTTGTCAACCATTAGATCCGTTGACGATTACAATCAGCGTTTAATCATCTAAAAATAAAATTTCTTGAAACCATCTCGGATTGATAATCAATGATTTAGATTCGTTAACCTTGAGAATGCTGACGAAGCAGCAAAAGCTATAGATGGTCTTAATGGCCAAAAGTTTGATGATAAAGAATGGTATAAACTCAGATTTGGAACTGAAAAACGGATTGAGCAAACTATGAAGGAGGCTGTGGACAAATCACAAGGACTAAACCTGCCTTCAAAGAATCCAAATGATTCAGTATCTGCTGAAGTCATTAACGAATACCTTGCTCCTGACTCTAAATCTTTACGGACAAATCTTCTTTATCATCCTTCGATATTAGAAATTCTAAGATATCATCGTATCCTTCGTTATAAATATCCTCTATATTTCTGAAGATATCTTCTTAACGATTCTTGTCCGCAATTAATTATCTCTTTGCGATATCTTTATCACATCATAAAGGAAACTGTTTTAGTTTCTATATTCGGTAAAATTCAATTTTTTAACCTCTAAACATATCAAGAAAATATTTTTCTTGATGATTCGGTCTTTTCCGGATATTCTGGTAATTTGACAAATCAAATTGTGCTATTACCTTTCCTTTCTACTTTATATATTATAATCATTCGAAACTTCATACCTACGAATTCTGGACCATTACTTGCTTTACAAAAGCATGAAGCTCCGACATATAAGGGAAAATACAAAGCCCGATAACAACACCAAAATTACAAACTGTGTATATCAATGCGTATAGCAACGTAAAGACACGGGAGAATTAAAAACATTATAACCCCAAGGGAATAGTAGAAGAAAACAAATTCCTCTGGTGGTAAATGAAAAAGAAGAATGACTGCATATATGGTCAATATAATAACAAGTATCAATACGGGATTGAGCATATTAACAAATCTTTTGGAAGTATGAATTGATGACAGAAAGTATAGAAGTGGTGAAGATAATGAAACGGAAGAAGCTAATTTATAGCGAAATTCCAGGCACAACAATCATGGCAATTCACCGCATTTAAATCAAAGAAAATCTCAATTTCCTTAATTACCGGAGAATTGAATCTTATAGATTATGAAGATTTCTTTAAATCCCTTAAATTCTGGAAATCGACTTTAGCTATGTCAAAATCTAAAGTGAACATTTAATTTTCTCATCTCACTCTTTTACGATAGCTTCGTTTATACGCTTCCTATAATCGAATCATTTTATCCATATTATTCAATAGTGATAAAACTTTATTTTTCAACTTATATTCATCATTACAATATTCTTGTTGTAAACAAGGACGATCTCTATCAAATTTCATGACTGTGATTTTCATGAAATCCTCTCTATTTGTCTGTCCTAATATTGTGGCATAAACGCGCAAGGTTTTAAATGAGCTCAATACTATTCATAACACATTTCATGTGTTCAGTTTACTGAAATGCTCGTATAGCACCATCATCCCTTTTGAGAATAACCTAGTCAAATGACACTCTTGTTAATCTTTAAATAACCATCGCATTAATGATAAAATGCACTTCATAGAAGAACCTATAGAAATTATGGTTCATATGATTTAAACACTTGAAACAGAACAATATTTTATTCGTTGGAATTCACGAAAGGCCCCGAGCATACCTGGGAACGTGAAGACCAAATAAAACGGAAATATCCTCACCTGTTTACAAAAAACGCCGATTGATGGCAACAACTAAATTTCAGGACGAAATTTCTTTTAACGGGTAGGTACTATGACAACCCAAAAATTTCTGACTAAATTTAAACCTAACTTTTATATGATTCCAACGACTCACGAACAATTTTATGTAAATATATTTATATATATTAATTAAAAACATTACGTGTTATAATAATTTCTATTATTTAAACGATTTTAAAATAAACTTTAAAATATAATTGATTTTGAAAAACTAAATATTAAATAAATATTTCAAATATATATTTCGAAATGAATATATATATATATATATATATATATATATATATATATATATATATATATATATATATATATATTTCAATGTAATGAATTAGTAAAAAGAAAATAATACTTATCATGTAGTAAATGTAATAATAATAATAATAATAATAATAATAATAATAATAATAATAATAATAATAATAATAATAATAATAATAATAATAATAATAATAATAATAATAATAATAATAATAATAATAATAATAATAATAATAATAATGATAATGAGACTAAAAAGAATCCTAAACAAATACATCCTTATGTTGACTAAAAATAAATAAAAATTAAAAAAAAAAGGAAAGTATAAACTAATACATCCTTATGTTGACTAAAAATAAAATTATAAACTAGTATACATATAGTCAATTTTGGTACATAAAGTATGTATTTTTATATTAAAATTTTAGGCTATAAATACTCATGAATGCAAGCATTAAACATGCACCATTTCTCACACTTACACAGTGTTTCTTTCTTTCTCTCCATTATCATCTTTATTCTTACACTTTATTATTAGTATTCTTAATCAAGAATAAAACCACTAAAGGTAGTTATAAGCCTACTAAATTATAACAAATTATTATTTATACATAAAATACTACGACGAAATCATGAGCGGGTCATTTCAAAATGGGTTTTATGAGCGGGATAGAGCTAAGGAAAGTATGGGTTATAACTATGGAGGTTATGGGTATTGTTCGTGAGGTCAACCTAGCATTTGTAATGTCCGTTACATCTGCGTACTTTTTACTGCAATATTGAGTCACAATATTGATACGTGAGTAATGTTTACATTTTCAATTATTATTATTATTACTATCATTATTATCACCAAGGTTATAATCAAGATAACGTGCACTATATATGAACCTCAATGCTACTTAAGGCCTAGGGTGATCCTTGGTACCATTATGGGACGCTTGTGGATCTCGAATGCCAAACATAGATTTTGGTCAAGAGATCCTGGGCCAACCGGTAACAACTGATCATTCAAGTGACTTGTATGATAACAACGAGATTTGAGATTGTCGTACAACGTCTTGTTAAAGATTATAACCCGAACTTTCTATAATTGGAAAGTTACTAAAAGTGGAAACTTTCCATAGATAGTAACCTTTCCGAAAATGAAATTTCTTTCAGAAAACCATTATCATTGGTATAGTTGCCATACTTATGTCTATTAGACAACATCTGATCGTACATTCTATCTCTAGGTTGAGATCTCGGTCACTTATTTCCATTCATTTCATTCCTTTCAAGGAATACTTCAACTGCTATTTAAGGTGAGTTTTCATAGCTCCCTTTTTATCTAAATTTTTGGGCTGAGAATACATGCGTTACTTTTATAACTGTTTTTATGAAATGAATACAAATACTAAAACTGATTTTTCGTGAGTTTTCATAGCTCCCTTTTTATCTATATTTTTGGGCTGAGAATACATGCACTACTTTTATAACTGTTTTTATAAAATGAATACAAATACTAAAACTAATTTTTCGTGAGTTTTCATAGCTCCCTTTTTATCTATATTTTTGGGCTGAGAATACATGCGCTACTTTTATAACTGTTTTTATGAAATGAATACAAATACTAAACTGATTTTTCATGAGTTTATTTGATTCCCTTTTACTCTTTACATTTTTGGGCTGAGGATACATGCACAACTTTTATAACTGTTTTACACGCAAGACACAAGTACCAACTTTAAACTATGCTACACCCGGCTATGTCCGACTAAGTCCCTAACCGACAAGTATAAGCACAACTTGTCTTTGGGGCAAACTTTGAACAACTTTTGGATCTACGTGAACTACTAATTGGTCCCTGCGAGACCAAGCTTATGAACAACTTTTGGATCTGCGTGATTGATGTTAAGCGAGGGGTATATGAAATAGTAGTATTTTTTACAAGGAAATACTATTAAATACGATACAGTTTTACAAAAGATATTTATTTATTTATAGAATGGATATACCTAAACCTTGCTACAACACTTATAGGCAGTGTACCTAATCGTACAGTAGTCTAGTTTTTAGTAAGTCCGGTTCATTTCATAGGGATCTTTAGCCAAGCTTAACGCTATATTTTTAACTTATGATTGTAAAAATACAAAAATATATATAAGTAGTATTATTATTACAAAAGGGGGTTTTTACCGTTTAATGACCGATTTGTCGATTTTAAAACTTTTAGTCGCAGTTAAAACCTAATGTAAAATATTAAAAATAAATATAACTTAATTTAAAGTGTAAAGTAAATAACGATAATGAAATTGTGATAAATAAAAGTGCGATAAAATAAAATTGAGATAATTAAAGAGTACGATAATTAAAAGTGCAATTAAATAAAATGACAATAAATAAAAGTGCGATAATTAAAAGTGCAATTAAATATGAAATATATAAATTATGCTTATTTAAACTTCCGTAATCATGATGTTCGACGTGTTGATTTTAGTTTTATTACCATGGGCTAATTGTCCTTTGTCCTGGATTATTCGATATGTCCATACGGATTTGTCCATAATAGTCCATCAGTCATAATCATAAAGTACGAAAGTCTTCGTCAAATTATTCTTATTCCCGAAGTCAAATATTCCAACTAATTGGGGATTCGAATTGTAACAAGGTCTTAATACTTTGTTTAATGAATACACCAGGTTATCGACTGCGTGTAGTCCAAGGTTTTACTACTTTGTTAACAATTACACCAATTACCCTTGAATGTAATCCACCCCTGTTTCAACAAGTCTATTAACTATT
Source organism: Rutidosis leptorrhynchoides (assembly GCF_046630445.1). Lineage (NCBI taxonomy): Eukaryota > Viridiplantae > Streptophyta > Magnoliopsida > Asterales > Asteraceae > Rutidosis > Rutidosis leptorrhynchoides. Next base: position 143,794,755 of record NC_092338.1, read on the forward strand.
AATCTAGTTCCGTGTCCGGTAAAATGAACAATTATTGGTATTTATAGATATCCCGCCCACCGTGCCCAGTCAAGCGTATGTGGTTATATATAAATACGTCAAATTATAAGTCTGTATATTAAATCAACGAGGTATCATTTAGTTAATATAAAAACCATTAATAATGTAGTGACCCGAACTTTTCCATGTTTATATATATTAATTGAGATTGATATTTACATGATTAAATGTTTCCAACATGTTAAGCAATCAAACTTGTTAAGACTTGATTAATTGAAACGACATTTAAATGTATATATATCATATTAAGATATATTAATATATCATAATATCATGATAATTTAATAATTTAACATCTCATTAGATATAATAAACAATGGGTTAACAACATTAATTGAGATCGTTAACTTAAAGGTTTCAAAACAACACTTACATGTAACGACTAACGATGACTTAACGACTCAGTTAAAATGTATATACATGTAGTGTATTTAGATGTATTAAAATACTTTTGGAAGACTTCAAGACATATATCAAAACACTCATACTTAACGAAAATGGTTACAGTTACTTTCCCATTCTTTTCTTTCATCAAGAATTCTAGTCGTATTCTTATCCGTATTATACACAGCTTCAAAATGTACTTACTATGGGTATATAACAATAGGAACTAGCATGGGATTCCACTCTTGATTATGTCATGTATGACTAATCAATTTTAACTTCTACCATGAGCTAGTCAACTAACTAGAACTCCTTTTAACCCCACTCACCACTCACCAATTACCACTCATCATTCACTCCATTTCACTTCCAATTCTCTTTCTAATTCTCTCTCAACACACACACACTATTATGAACGTATTTTTCCAGTAGTTAATCATCATCTTCATCAAAAATCACTTCAAGAATCAAGCTATAATCATCATAGGAAGAACACTTCAAGAACACTTCAAAAATCCCTTCAAGTTTACTAATTTACTTCCAAGCTTTCTAATCCATTCCAAGTAATCATCTAAGATCAAGAAACCTTTGTTATATACAGTAGGTTATCTTTCTTATTCAAGTTAATATTCATATTCAAACTTTGATTCAATTTCTATAACTATAAACTATCTTAATTCGAGTAAAAATCTTACTTGAACTTGTTTTTGTGTCATGATCCTACTTCAAGAACTTTCAAGCCATCCAAGATCCTTTGAAGCTAGATCATTTCTTGTCACTTCCAGTAGGTTTACCTACTAAACTTGAGGTAGTAATGATGTTCATAACATCATTCGATTCATATATATATAACTATCTTATTCGAAGGTTTAAACTCGTAATCACTAGAACATAGTTTAGTTAATTCTAAACTTGTTCGCAAACAAAAGTTAATCCTTCTAACTTAACTTTTAAAATCAACTAAACACATGTTCTATATCTATATGATATGCTAACTTAATGATTTAAAACCTGGAAACACGAAAAACACCGTAAAACCGGATTTACGCCGTCGTAGTAACACCGCGGGCTGTTTTGGGTTAGTTAATTAAAAACTATGATAAACTTTGATTTAAAAGTTGTTATTCTGAGAAAATGATTTTTATTATGAACATGAAACTATATCCAAAAATTATGGTTAAACTCAAAGTGGAAGTATGTTTTCTAAAATAGTCATCTAGACGTCGTTCTTTCGACTGAAATGACTACCTTTACAAAAACGACTTGTAACTTATTTTTCCGACTATAAACCTATACTTTTTCTGTTTAGATTCATAAAATAGAGTTCAGTATGAAACCATAGCTATTTGATTTACTCAAAACGGATTTAAAATGAAGAAGTTATGGGTAAAACAAGATTGGATAATTTTTCTCATTTTAGCTACGTGAAAATTGGTAACAAATCTATTCCAACCATAACTTAATCAACTTGTATTATATATTATGTAATCTTGAGATACCATAGACACGTATACAATGTTTCAACCTATCATGTCGACACATCTATATATATTTCGGAACAACCATAGACACTCTATATGTGAATGTTGGAGTTAGCTATACAGGGTTGAGGTTGATTCCAAAATATATATAGTTTGAGTTGTGATCAATACTGAGATACGTATACACTGGGTCGTGGATTGATTCAAGATAATATTTATTGATTTATTTCTGTACATCTAACTGTGGACAACTAGTTGTAGGTTACTAACGAGGACAGCTGACTTAATAAACTTAAAACATCAAAATATATTAAAAGTGTTGTAAATATATTTTGAACATACTTTAATATATATGTATATATTGTTATAGGTTCGTGAATCAACAGTGGCCAAGTCTTACTTCTCGACGAAGTAAAAATTTTTGTGAAAGTGAGTTATAGTCCCACTTTTAAAATCTAATATTTTTGGGATGAGAATACTTGCAGGTTTTATAAACGATTTACAAAAATAGACACAAGTACGTGAAACTACATTCTATGGTTGAATTATCGAAATCGAATATGCCCCTTTTTATTAAGTCTGGTAATCTAAGAATTAGGGAACAGACACCCTAATTGACGCGAATCCTAAAGATAGATATATTGGGCCTAACAAACCCCATCCAAAGTACCGGATGCTTTAGTACTTCGAAATTTATATCATATCCGAAGGGTGTCCCGAAATGATGGGGATATTCTTATATATGCATCTTGTTAATGTCGGTTACCAGGTGTTCACCATATGAATGAATTTTTATCTCTATGTATGGGATGTGTATTGAAATATGAAATCTTGTGGTCTATTGTTACGATTTGATATATATAAGTTAAACCTATAACTCACCAACATTTTTGTTGACGTTTAAAGCATGTTTATTCACAGGTGAATATTAAGAGCTTCCGCTATCGCATACTTAAATAAGGACGAGATTTGGAGTCCATGCTTGTATGATATTGTGTAAAAACTGCATTCAAGAAACTTATTTTGTTGTAACATATTTGTATTGTAAACCATTATGTAATGGTCGTGTGTAAACAGGATATTTTAGATTATCATTATTTGATAATCTATGTAAAGCTTTTTAAACCTTTATTGATGAAATAAAGGTTATGGTTTGTTTTAAAATGAATGCAGTCTTTGAAAAACGTCTCATATAGAGGTCAAAACCTCGCAACGAAATCAATTAATATAGAACGTTTTTAATCTATAAGAACGGGACATTTCAGTTGGTATCCGAGCATTGGTCTTAGAGAACCAGAATTTTGCATTAGTGTGTCTTATCGAGTTTGTTAGGATGCATTAGTGAGTCTGGACTTCGACCGTGTTTAGTTGAAAAATGATTGCTTAACAAATTTTGTTGGAAACTATATATTTTTAACATGTGAATATTATGTGATATATTAATCTCTTAACGCGTTTGATATTATGTGATAGATGTCTACCTCTAGAACAAGTCCCATTGACTCACCTAATAATAATGAAGAGTCAAATGTAAATTGGAATGATTCGTGGACTGATTCACAAGTTTCCGAAGAGGAACCGGAAGAAGAGTCGGAACCAGAAGAAGAATCGGAACCGGGAGAAGAATCGGATCCGGATGAAGAAATAGAACCGGTAGGGGAAATAATAAAACGGTTAAGTAAAAGAAAATCCTCAACCAACCGACCAAGGTTAATTATGGTCAATGGTGTTTCCGCTAAGGAAGCAAAATATTGGGAGGATTACCAATTCTCCGATGAATCGAATTCTGACGAGAATTCCGATGATGTTATAGAAATTACCCCAACTGAATTTAAAAAGGCAAAAGAAAATAATAAGGGAAAGGGCATAAAAATAGAGAAATCTAATTCCAACCCCGATGAACTTTATATGTATCGTCAACCCCCGAAGTCCTTAAGTTGTAACAATGACCCGGGAACCTCTAAACCACCAGGTTTTTCTAAACCAATGTGGAAAACGACGGCTCGTATTAGGGGAACATCATATATCTCTAGAAACTTGGCAAAACGAACCAAAACCGAAGAAGAAGAAACAAGCGAGTCGGAATAAGATAGTTGTATTCGTGTGGTGTAATATATGTAATATAGTGTGCTTATGCTTTATGATATATGTAAAAATTGCTTGTATTAATAAGTATTTTTTTTATGAATCTAACTCTTGTTCTATTTTACAGTATAAAAACACAAAATGGATAGACAACCCAATATTTTAAGAGACCTACCCGGAGACATGATTGATGAAATCTTGTCTAGAGTCGGTCAGAATTTTTCGGCACAACTATTTAAGGCGAGATCAGTTTGTAAGACATTCGAAGAACGTTCCAAAAATGCCTTGGTTTATAAAAGGCTTTCGTTCGAAAGATGGGGGATATCACATTGGGAAATCCATAAGTTACGATGTGTTTACTTTGACGCATATATTGCGGGGAACCCAAATGCTATTTTACGCAATGGGTTAAGAAATTATTTTGACTCAATATATCCGAATATTGGACTTCGTGATTTAGAAAAAGCGACTAACATGCAACATAAAGAAGCATGTTATACTTACGGATTAGTAATGTTCGCTTCTCACCAAAGTGAGAACAAGAACATCGGGCTACAACTATTAAACAAAACGTTCCCACAAGTGACGGAGTCGGTAATTGGGGTAAGAAATGAGGTTTTTAGATTGTTACGGGACTGTTGGACATTACGTAACCCTCGTCCATTTGACGACGTTACAACACGCTGTCTTATCAACGGCCATAACGGTTATGTTCCACAAGACCAAGGATGGGAAGTAATCCTAGTAAAACCAGAATGCATGACTTGTTTCTGGACGTATGAATTACGTGTCTTTATTGCCTTTGCTGAACGACTTGTGTACTAGCTAGAATTATCTTCACAACCACCTTGTATCAAATTTATTGTGTGCTATATTTCATGCTATATGTAAAATAAGCGGTATTGTAAGTTTGTAAAATATTGTGCAAAAGTTTGAACGCGAAATATTATTATAATCAGTTTTTCATATAGAATTGTAGTAGTTGAATTGTATATTAGCTACTAAGTATGAACTTAACGGGTAGGTACTACCCGAATTTAAACTTATAAAACGCTAATATGAAGAAAAAGCTTTTATAAATGAGTTCATATTATGCTACGAAATACTATTAACTACTCTTAATATTCTGTATGATTAACTTGTTCCATTTGACTATTTTGAAGGAAATGGCACCGACTACTCGACACACCGTGAATATGAATGAAGAGGAATTCCGTACTTTTCTAGCTTCAAACATAGCCGCAGTACAGGCTGCGCTACATACCAACAATAACCTTGGATCTAGCAGTACAGGAAATCGTGTAGGATGCACCTACAAAGAATTCACTGCCTGCAAACCTTTGGAATTTGATGGAACCGAAGGACCGATCGGATTGAAACGGTGGACCAAGAAGGTCGAATCGGTGTTTGCCATAAGTAAGTGTACTGAAGAGGACAAAGTAAAGTACGCTACGCATACCTTCACAGGTTATGCGTTAACATGGTGGAATACCTATCTAGAGCAAGTGGGACAAGACGATGCGTACGCACTACCGTGGTCAGTATTCAAGCACTTGATGAACGAGAAGTACCGTCCCAGAACCGAGGTCAATAAGCTCAAGACAGAACTTAGAGGGTTACGAACCCAAGGATTTGATATTACCACGTACAAAAGACGATTCACAGAATTGTGCCTATTGTGTCCGGGAGCATTCGAAGATGAGGAAGAGAAGATCCACGCGTTTGTGAAAGGATTACCGGAAAGAATCCAAGAAGATATAAGTTCACACGAGCCCGCCTCCATACAACAGGCATGTAGAATGGCTCACAAACTAGTGAACCAGATTGAAGAAAGAATTAAAGAACAGACTGCTGAAGAGGCCAATGTGAAGCAAGTCAAAAGAAAGTGGGAGGAAAACGGTGATAAGAATCACCAATACAACAACAACAACAATTACAACAATAATCGCAACAATTATCCCAACAATCGCAACATCAATCGCAACTACAACAAACGGCCCAACAACAACAACAACAACAACAGCAGCAGCAACTACAACAATCATCCCAACAACAATAATAACCGCAACAAAAACAACAATCAGAAGCAGCTATGCCAAAGGTGTGAAAAGTATCACTCGGGGTTCTGCACCAAATTTTGCAACAAGTGTAAAATAAATGGTCATAGCGCGGTGAAGTGTGAGGTCTACGGACCAAGGGTTAATAGAACGAAAGGAACAAATGGTGTCGGAACGAGTAATGGCGGAGGAAGTAGTGTCGGAGCAAGTTATGCCAATGTATTTTGTTATAAATGTGGAAAACCGGGCCACATTATTAGAAATTGCCCGAACCAGGAGAACATGAATGGACAAGGCCGCGGAAGAGTTTTCAATATTAATGCGGCAGAGGCACAGGAAGACCCGGAGCTTGTTACGGGTACGTTTCTTATTGACAATAAATATGCTTACGTTTTATTTGATTCGGGTGCGGATAGAAGCTATATGAGTAGAGATTTTTGTGCTAAATTAAGTTATCCATTGACGCCTTTGGATAGTAAATTTTTACTCGAATTAGCAAATGGTAAATTAATTTCAGCAGATAATATATGTCGGAATCGAGAAATTAAACTGGTTAGCGAAACATTTAAGATTGATTTGATACCTGTAGAGTTAGGGAGTTTTGATGTGATAATCGGTATGGACTGGTTGAAAGAAGTGAAAGCAGAGATCGTTTGTTACAAAAATGCAACTCGCATTATACGAGAAAAAGGAAAACCCTTAATGGTGTGCGGAGAAAAGGGCAACACGAAGCTACATCTTATTAGTAATTTGAAGGCACAAAAACTAATAAGAAAAGGTTGCTATGCTGTTCTAGCACACGTCGAGAAAGTACAAACTGAAGAAAAGAGCATCAATGATGTTCCCGTCGCAAAAGAATTTCCCGATGTATTTCCGAAAGAATTACCGGGATTACCCCCACATCGATCTGTTGAATTTCAAATAGATCTTGTACCAGGAGCTGCACCAATAGCTCGTGCTCTTTACAGACTCGCACCCAGCGAGATGAAAGAACTGCAAAGTCAATTACAAGAACTTTTAGAGCGTGGTTTCATTCGACCAAGCACATCACCGTGGGGAGCTCCTGTTTTGTTTGTCAAGAAGAAAGATGGTACATTCAGGTTGTGTATCGACTACCGAGAGTTGAACAAACTTACCATCAAGAACCGCTACCCACTACTGAGAATCAACGACTTATTTGATCAACTACAAGGCTCGTCTGTTTATTCAAAGATTGACTTACGTTCCCGGTATCATCAAATGCGGGTGAAAGAAGATGATATTCCAAAGACTGCTTTCAGAACACGTTACGGTCATTACGAGTTTATGGTCATGCCATTTGGTTTAACTAATGCACCAGCTGTGTTCATGGATCTTATGAACCGAGTGTGTGGACCATACCTTGACAAGTTTGTCATTGTTTTCATTGATGACATACTTATTTACTCAAAGAATGACCAAGAACACGGTGAACATTTGAGAAAGGTGTTAGAAGTATTGAGGAAGGAAGAATTGTACGCTAAGTTTTCAAAGTGTGCATTTTGGTTGGAAGAAGTTCAATTCCTCGGTCACATAGTGAACAAAGAAGGTATTAAGGTGGATCCGGCAAAGATAGAAACCGTTGAAAAGTGGGAAACCCCGAAAACTCCGAAATACATACGCCAGTTTTTAGGACTAGCTGGTTACTACAGAAGGTTCATCCAAGACTTTTCCAGAATAGCAAAACCCTTGACTGCATTAACGCATAAAGGGAAGAAATTTGAATGGAATGATGAACAAGAGAAAGCGTTTCAGTTATTGAAGAAAAAGCTAACTACGGCACCTATATTGTTATTACCTGAAGGGAATGATGATTTTGTGATTTATTGTGATGCATCAAAGCAAGGTCTCGGTTGTGTATTAATGCAACGAACGAAGGTGATTGCTTATGCGTCTAGACAATTGAAGATTCACGAACAAAATTATACGACGCATGATTTGGAATTAGGCGCGGTTGTTTTTGCATTAAAGACTTGGAGGCACTACTTATATGGGGTCAAAAGTATTATATATACCGACCACAAAAGTCTTCAACACATATTTAATCAGAAACAACTGAATATGAGGTAGCGTAGGTGGATTGAATTATTGAATGATTACGACTTTGAGATTCGTTACCACCCGGGGAAGGCAAATGTGGTAGCCGATGCCTTGAGCAGGAAGGACAGAGAACCCATTCGAGTAAAATCTATGAATATAATGATTCATAATAACATTACTACTCAAATAAAGGAGGCACAACAAGGAGTTTTAAAAGAGGGAAATTTAAAGGATGAAATACCCAAAGGATCGAAGAAGCATCTTAATATTCGAGAAGACGGAACCCGGTATAGGGCTGAAAGGATTTGGGTACCAAAATTTGGAGATATGAAAGAAATGGTACTTAGAGAAGCTCATAAAACCAGATACTCAATACATCCTGGAATGGGGAAGATGTACAAGGATCTCAAGAAACATTTTTGGTGGCCGGGTATGAAAGCCGATGTTGCTAAATACGTAGGAGAATGTTTGACGTGTTCTAAGGTCAAAGCTGAGCATCAGAAACCATCAGGTCTAATTCAACAACCCGAAATCCCGGAATGGAAATGGGAAAACATTACCATGGATTTCATCACTAAATTGCCATGGACTGCAAGTGGTTTTGATACTATTTGGGTAATAGTTGATCGTCTCACCAAATCAGCACACTTCCTGCCAATAAGATAAGATGACAAGATGGGGAAGTTAGCACGACTGTATTTGAAGGAAGTCGTCTCCAGACATGGAATACCAATCTCTATTATCTCTGATAGGGATGGTAGATTTATTTCAAGATTCTGGCAGACATTACAGCAAGCATTAGGAACTCGTCTGGACATGAGTACTGCCTATCATCCACAAACTGATGGGCAGAGCGAAAGGACGATACAAACGCTTGAAGACATGCTACGAGCATGTGTTATTGATTTCGGAAACAGTTGGGATCGACATCTACCGTTAGCAGAATTTTCCTACAACAACAGCTACCATTCAAGCATTGAGATGGCACCGTTTGAAGCACTTTATGGTAGAAAGTGCAGGTCTCCGATTTGTTGGAGTGAAGTGGGGGATAGACAGATTACGGGTCCGGAGATTATACAAGAAACTACCGAGAAGATCATCCAAATTCAACAACGGTTGAAAACCGCCCAAAGTCGACAAAAGAGCTACGCTGACATTAAAAGAAAAGATATAGAATTTGAAATTGGAGAGATGGTCATGCTTAAAGTTGCACCTTGGAAAGGCGTTGTTCGATTTGGTAAACGAGGGAAATTAAATCCAAGGTATATTGGACCATTCAAGATTATTGATCGTGTCGGACCAGTAGCTTACCGACTTGAGTTACCTCAACAACTCGCGGCTGTACATAACACTTTCCACGTCTAGAATTTGAAGAAATGTTTTGCTAAAGAAGATCTCACTATTCCGTTAGATGAAATCCAAATCAATGAAAAACTCCAATTCATCGAAGAACCCGTCGAAATAATGGATCGTGAGGTTAAAAGACTTAAGCAAAACAAGATACCAATTGTTAAGGTTCGATGAAATGCTCGTAGAGGACCCGAGTTCACCTGGGAGAGTGAAGATCAGATGAAGAAGAAATACCCGCATCTATTTCCAGAAGATTCGTCAACACCTTCAACAGCTTAAAATTTCGGGACGAAATTTATTTAACGGGTAGGTACTGTAGTGACCCGAACTTTTCCATGTTTATATATATTAATTGAGATTGATATTTACATGATTAAATGTTTCCAACATGTTAAGCAATCAAACTTGTTAAGACTTGATTAGTTGAAATATGTTTCATATAGACAATTGATCACCCAAGTTGACCGGCGATTCACGAACGTTAAAACTTGTAAAAATGACATGATGATATATATATGGATATACATATGGTTAACATGAGATTATGATAAGTAAGTATCTCCATAAGTATATTAACAATGAGTTATATACATATAAACAAGACTACTAACTTAAGGATTTCGAAACGAGACATATATGTAACGATTATCGTTGTAACGACATTTAAATGTATATATATCATATTAAGATATATTAATATATCATAATATCATGATAATATAATAATTTAACATCTCATTAGATATAATAAACAATGGGTTAACAACATTAATTGAGATCGTTAACTTAAAGGTTTCAAAACAACACTTACATGTAACGACTAACGATGACTTAACGACTCAGTTAAAATGTATATACATGTAGTGTATTTAGATGTATTAAAATACTTTTGGAAGACTTCAAGACATATATCAAAACACTCATACTTAACGAAAATGGTTACAGTTACTTTCCCATTCTTTTCTTTCATCAAGAATTCTAGTCGTATTCTTATCTGTATTATACACAGCTTCAAAACGTACTTACTATGGGTATATACCAATAGGAACTAGCATGGGATTCCACTCTTGATTATGTCATGTATGACTAATCAATTTTAACTTCTACCATGAGCTAGTCAACTAACTAGAACTCCTTTTAACCCCACTCACCACTCACCAATTACCACTCATCATTCACTCCATTTCACTTCCAATTCTCTTTCTAATTCTCTCTCAACACACACACACTATTATGAACGTATTTTTCCAGTAGTTAATCATCATCTTCATCAAAAATCACTTCAAGAATCAAGCTATAATCATCATAGGAAGAACACTTCAAGAACACTTCAAAAATCCCTTCAAGTTTACTAATTTACTTCCAAGCTTTCTAATCCATTCCAAGTAATCATCTAAGATCAAGAAACCTTTGTTATATACAGTAGGTTATCTTTCTTATTCAAGGTAATATTCATATTCAAACTTTGATTCAATTTCTATAACTATAAACTATCTTAATTCGAGTAAAAATCTTACTTGAACTTGTTTTTGTGTCATGATCCTACTTCAAGAACTTTCAAGCCATCCAAGATCCTTTGAAGCTAGATCATTTCTTGTCACTTCCAGTAGGTTTACCTACTAAACTTGAGGTAGTAATGATGTTCATAACATCATTCGATTCATATATATAAAACTATCTTATTCGAAGGTTTAAACTCGTAATCACTAGAACATAGTTTAGTTAATTCTAAACTTGTTCGCAAACAAAAGTTAATCCTTCTAACTTGACTTTTAAAATCAACTAAACACATGTTCTATATCTATATGATATGCTAACTTAATGATTTAAAACCTGGAAACACGAAAAACACCGTAAAACTGGATTTACGCCGTCGTAGTAACACCGCGGGCTGTTTTGGGTTAGTTAATTAAAAACTATGATAAACTTTGATTTAAAAGTTGTTATTCTTAGAAAATGATTTTTATTATGAACATGAAACTATATCCAAAAATTATGGTTAAACTCAAAGTGGAAGTATGTTTTCTAAAATAGTCATCTAGACGTCGTTCTTTCGACTGAAATGACTACCTTTACAAAAACGACTTGTAACTTATTTTTCGACTATAAACCTATACTTTTTCTGTTTAGATTCATAAAATAGAGTTCAATATGAAACCATAGCTATTTGATTCACTCAAAACGGATTTAAAATGAAGAAGTTATGGGTAAAACAAGATTGGATAATTTTTCTCATTTTAGCTACGTGAAAATTGGTAACAAATCTATTCCAACCATAACTTAATCAACTTGTATTATATATTATGTAATCTTGAGATACCATAGACACGTATACAATGTTTCGACATATCATGTCGACACATCTATATATATTTCGGAACAACCATAGACACTCTATATGTGAATGTTGGAGTTAGCTATACAGGGTTGAGGTTGATTCCAAAATATATATAGTTTGAGTTGTGATCAATACTGAGATACGTATACACTGGGTCGTGGATTGATTCAAGATAATATTTATTGATTTATTTCTGTACATCTAACTGTGGACAACTAGTTGTAGGTTACTAACGAGGACAGCTGACTTAATAAACTTAAAACATCAAAATATATTAAAAGTGTTGTAAATATATTTTGAACATACTTTAATATATATGTATATATTGTTATAGGTTCGTGAATCAACAGTGGCCAAGTCTTACTTCTCGACGAAGTAAAAATCTGTGAAAGTGAGTTATAGTCCCACTTTTAAAATCTAATATTTTTGGGATGAGAATACATGCAGGTTTTATAAACGATTTACAAAAATAGACACAAGTACGTGAAACTACATTCTATGGTTGAATTATCGAAATCGAATATGCCCCTTTTTATTAAGTCTGGTAATCTAAGAATTAGGGAACAGACACCCTAATTGACTCGAATCCTAAAGATAGATCTATTGGGCCTAACAAACCCCATCCAAAGTACCGGATGCTTTAGTACTTCGAAATTTATATCATATCCGAAGGGTGTCCCGGAATGATGGGGATATTGTTATATATGCATCTTGTTAATGTCGGTTACCAGGTGTTCACCATATGAATGAATTTTTATCTCTATGTATGGGATGTGTATTGAAATATGAAATCTTGTGGTCTATTGTTGCGATTTGATATATATAGGTTAAACCTATAACTCACCAACATTTTTGTTGACGTTTAAAGCATGTTTATTCTCAGGTGAATATTAAGAGCTTCCGCTGTCGCATACTTAAATAAGGACGAGATTTGGAGTCCATGCTTGTATGATATTGTGTAAAAACTGCATTCAAGAAACTTATTTTGTTGTAACATATTTGTATTGTAAACCATTATGTAATGGTCGTGTGTAAACAGGATATTTTAGATTATCATTATTTGATAATCTACGTAAAGCTTTTTAAACCTTTATTGATGAAATAAAGGTTATGGTTTGTTTTAAAATGAATGCAGTCTTTGAAAAACGTCTCATATAGAGGTCAAAACCTCGCAACGAAATCAATTAATATGGAACGTTTTTAATCTATAAGAACGGGACATTTCAAATAGCCCATAGTCTAATTTCCACAAGTGTCGTTCTTTTATCCAAACCCCAATTATGGTACAAAGCCCAATTACTCAATTTTAATATTTAGCCCAACATCATGATTACTTCGTCTTAAATAAGCATAATAATAACTTAGCTACGAGACATTAAATTAAAAAGGTTGAACATAACTTACAATGATTAAAAATAGCGTAGCGTTACACGGACAGAATTTCGACTTACACCCTTACAACATTCGCTAACATACCCTTATTATTAGAATTTAAAATTAGAATTAAAATTATAATATAAATATATATATATATATATATATATATATATATATATATATATATATATATATATATATATATATATATATATATATACGTGAGTGAGATAGAGAGATAGGATGGATATTGTGTGTAAAAGATCAACCAAAACTGCGAAATTTATAGGATGTCACCTGTCACTGTTCTCCATGCGATTGCACGGAGTTTAGGCTTTCAGGCCATGCGATCGCATGGCCACTTTTTCCAGCTCACATGAGCTTGTTTCTATCTTGCCGACGGTTTTAAATATAATATATAATATATAAATAATTTTAAGAATTATTTAAATATTATATTATATTTATGTGCATAGTTGACTTGTAATTTTTAGTCCGTTGCGTCGAGCGTTGAGAGTTGACTCTGGTCCCGGTTCTGGTTTTTTGAACGTCCTTGCGTACAATTTAATATCTTGTATTTTGCGTTTTGCGTCTTGTACTCTTGTAATTTTGAGACGTTTCTCACCAATAATTTGAACCACTTTGATTGTACTTTGTACTTTTGAGCTTTTTGGTCGTTTGCGTCTTCAAATCGTCGAATCTGTCTTTTGTCTTCACCTTTTATTATTTAAATGAATATCACTTGTAAATAGAACAATTGCAACTAAAAGCTTGTCTTTCTTGAGGGATAATGCTATGAAATATATGTTCGTTTTTAGCATTATCAAATATTCCCACACTTGAGCGTTGCTTGTCCTCAAGCAATATAGTCTTGAAATAAGAATACTAGAATCACTTCTTTATTCTTCACACTTTGTACATCAGTGATTTCTATACGGCGGTATAAACAATGGTAGTAACGATGTGGTTTACAGTCCCACATGACTATAAAAATTTAGATTCTTTAAGGAAATTGGATCTTTATGAAAACATTTGATCTTTTGAAAATACAATCTAGATTTTACCCTAGATAAGTTTTCCAGAATAACCCTTCACCGGTGTTTTGCAAATTGTTTTTGTGGGTTTGGTGGGTTTCATATTTGAAAATTTTAGCTCAAAACTTGCGGTTTTGTGTCACCCACTTGCTAACCTTGTATTGGGAAAGCAACACGTCCAGTATACTTGCTCCGTATATTACCTTTCGGTAAACTACCGTCCGGTTGTAAAGGAAAGCATTGAACAATCAACTGTTAAGGCAATGTCCCCTGACATGCTTTTAATTATGGTCTATAACGTGTCGGATGCAATTACTATCCTTGGTAGGAGCAATAGTAAAGCTCACCCTATAATTTTTTGGTCTGGCACAAGGTTCTGTCTTCGACCATGCTATGCAACCACCGTTCTTACGGTTGACACCCGATTTGGTTCCGGTGACCTAATGAATTCCAGGTGAATTCCTAGGATTTTACATTCACTAGTAATGAATGCATTAAAAATGGGTTTTCAGAAAACAAATCGGTTTATAATTTGATCAAAACATTTTCTCGTTTAAGCTCGAGTTTAGATATCATCGAATTCCATGAGTTTGTAATTCTCAATCTTTAAAAGTCAATCTCAAGGATTGAGTAATATCAGGCTTAAAAGCTGATTTTTGATCTTTAAGGAGATTATCCTTTCTGGAGATCTGATTCATTAGTCTTATCAAGCTAATTTGCACGGCGTCCTCCCCATTTTACGAGACAGATCCTCTCATGGTTAGGATAAGTCTGACCACTTGGCGACCCTGTTTGATGCTGAGGTCCATGGATTTCCTACTGATTTTAGAGATGACTTTTCTAGATTTTTCGTCAACCTACAGCTGGTCTGGATGACAACTTCCTGACCTAAATCAAGAAGCGCGTTTCTTTTTTGGAAGACTTTACTTCCTTTTAATGATGGAATTGATTCATCGTGTAGATCCATCTATTCTTTCAAATATATTACAATAAATTGGGTAAAACTGATAAAATTGTCCAAAACAAAAGTATCTTCAGTTATTTGTACAAAAATATGTGATATATGTTCAAAATAACTTGGTAAATTTTTCCCACACTTGGCTTTTATTTTCCTTTTTATTGTCCTCTATTCCATTTTAAATGAATTCTAACATTTTGGTTTGTTTCTCAATTTATGTCCTTTCCGAGGTAACAATAATTTCAGTGTTAATACCTAGTTTTATCGTTCATAAATATGTATAAACATGATTTTGAATTCATTTAATTTTGAAAATTTTAAATTTAAAATTTTTAAAATCCGAAAGAATTTAACTTCTTCCCACACTTAAGATCTTGCAATGCCCTCATTTGCAAGAAATCAGTAGCAATTTAAATTATTGAGGGTGATTAGCGTAGAAAAATGATTAAATTTTACCAAAGTTTCCAAACATATTGGCGTTTGTTTGTTGAATGATAAATGGTGCACATCATTTATTCATTCCGTCTTTTGTTATATCACATTTGTTTTTCGTTTTGTCGTCAAAAGTACTAGCTTTTGCTGAACTTAATGCCAATCTTTGAAAATACGATGTTTTACCCTGTTGTGTACAATTGACAATATACATACATACAAATATAAATATGCACGGTAATTTGAAATGGGACTTAAAATCCCACTTCAAATCAAATATGAAATATTAGTACCAAATAATAAAAATATTAAACAATACATTAATGTATCACAATATCATATGTTTGAACATAAATAAATAAAAATAATAAATAATAAATAATAATAGAAATCACCAACTAAAACTATATCAATCTGGATAGGGGTTCCAGTTCATGTCGTCGTCCGGGTTCCATGGTTGGTGATAGGTGTACTGGTAGGCCTGGTTAGGGTCGTAGAGAGTATATGGTGGCCTCATCTCGGGCTGGTGTGGAGGATAATAAGCGGGTTGGGTCGGAACGTAGTGATCCTGAGGTGACAGCCGGCTCATAATCTGACGCTGATGATAGTCCCATCTATCATGCTGTCGTTACCTGAATGCTCGTAATCATTCCGGGCTTGCCATTGCTCCATCCGACGAAATCTCTCCGCGTTTGTCATATCTACCTCATCTACACGCTGGTAGACATCAGTCATAGCCTCCCGAATGACATCCCTAATGTCATCCGCTTCCTCCATTTCCTCGTCTGAACGAGGATGACTACCTTCATAGGGTACTGCCTGGTTGCGTCTACTCTTTAATACCTTAGCACCCACATAAACCCTCAATCCTAAAGGCTCAACCTGTTCTCTACATACCAAAAGTGGACCCCCTTGATCCCTATCTACACCTAAATACTCTCCAATGAGAGTAACAAAAATACCTCCTCCAATTATCCCCCCTTCCTGCATTCCTTCCACCATCTTAGACAAATAAAAACCAACACAGTAAGGGATATTAACAAAGCCTCTTGGGTCTCGAATACACTTTAGGTAAAATAAATCATGTAAGGTCAATTTTTCCTTGTTGTGACCTCTCTGTGTAATCGAGTTAGCCATAAATCTATGAATTATACGAAGCTCGGCTCTGTTAATATGTAAGTAGGTATGTGTTCCTGCCCGCCCAAAAACATTATAATCTGACATACGCCTCCAGAAGGCGTTCGCGTCAAAATTCCTATCTATCCTTTCACCACGATAAATCAAATTCATACAATCGGGTAGTAGCAATTCACTAGGAGTGTAAATCTGTAATACTCTGGCCATGTCCAGCATGGACATCCTGTACATCCTATGGCCAAGTATAAATCTAAGAAAACTTCTATCATCTAATCTATCTACATCTACATTTAATGCTATAGTACTCATCAGCTCAACACACCATTCCTTATATACAGGTCTACGAATGGTGAATAGACGTTCCCAATCGGTAAAAGAAGAACTGTCATACCTTTGAATCAGTAGCAGTCTAACACGGTCAGCTAGATGTACCGTTTCCAAAGGATTCCAATCAATTACCCTAGGCACCTCTACATCTTTCGTTACTAATTTGAATTTATTACTTTGATATGCCGGGTAATCTCTCCAGCTTCTATCGAATCTCAGATTAGGATGCAATGTATGTTCAGGAATCGTTGGGTATTCTACTGGCGGATGCATCGGAAATACTATGAAGTCATCAACAAACTGTAGTGTATCATAATAAGGTACATGTTGATCAGGCTGATGTTGTTGTTCCTATTGTGGTTCTTGTTCGGGTTCTGGCTCGTATTGTGGCTCATATTCTGGTTCAGGTTCTAGTTGTAGTTGTCAAGATGATGATGAAGCACCAGCAGTATCGGTTTTCTGCAAAATACATTAAACACAAAATTTGTGCATCCAAATATGCATTAGTTTTAGCAAAATAACAACTTGAAATAATTACAATAACATGTTAAATCAAAATTAAACTTATACGCATTTTCACAATTTTTACAATTCTATACTTTTTCAAATAAGCATATATGAAAATGTATACAAAGTTCATAAGAATTTAACTCAAATAACATGTCAAAATATTCATTACTAACAATTAAACAAGTCTTAAATGACAATTATATCAAATAAATCAAGTTCATGAATTTTGAACTTAAAAAGTCCACTTTAATTCTCAAAAATCATGTTTAGGATCAAAGTTTGGATCATTTAACTACCTAAACATGTTACACTACTTAATTTAGCAATAATTCATGACAAAAATCGGCCATAACCTGTTTATATCAAAAAGCCCCAAATTGCTCAAGAACACAAACCCTAGATTCCTAAAAATTTTGAAGTTTTTGGCTTCAAATCGTGTTAAATAGCATCAATCTAGGTTATACATGCATAATATACTAACAATTTAACACTAATTACACTAGAAATTAACAAAATTGCATTAGGTAAAATATTGGTAATTATCACAAAAATTAGGAAATTTTAGAGTTTAGGGGTGTAATTTTTACCTTTTTGTTGAAGAATCCGAACCTAGGCATGATTAGAGCAAGAAATTTGACGAATTACGGTGAAAAATTTCGAATTTTTGAGGTGTTTTTGAGAGGGTTTCGTGTTAATGTGTGTGTTTTGTGGAGTGGACAGAACAGCTCGCTGGTCTTTTGTTTCTGGCCTGGATTCCAGCTCCATGCGATCGCATGGAGTTGCAGTGCAAACCCCATGCGATCGCATGGGGTTGGGGTACAGTAACTTTTGCTTTTTTTTTTTTTTTTTTATAAAAATCTTATAACTTCTAAAACATAAATTAATAAAATTTTAAAAATTTGTTTCTTTTTAGGAGTGAGGGTGTTTCGGAGAGTTATCTTAGTCCGTCCCTCGACAAAATTTTAAAATTTGTCAATTTAAAGCGCGGCTTTAAAAGTAAAGATTTTTGAATTTTTTTAATGTTTTTGGCATACTTTAATTCAACAAGATTAAAAATAATGATAATAAAAATTCTCGTCCCTCCCTTGGGTAGAGCAATTTTGGTTCAACGACCTAGTTTTCAACTCACGACGAATTTTAAAAATCATATTTTTAACTTAACGAAATAAAGTAAATTTTTGTTTTTAAATTCACACCAAACTTAAATTTAAAATGCATAAAATTAAAAATTCATATTATTAAAATTTTAAAAATTTACACCAAATTTATATTATAATTTTGTTTTTATACATACAAACTTATATTAAAAATATAAAAAAAATTTAAATATTTACAAACTTAAATATATTGATTTTTAAAAAGTTTACAATATTAATTTAATTTTAAAAACATGGTAAAAATTAAAATTAAAAATCTTTTTGGTCTTTTATCCCACTTTAATCAATCAAATATTATCAAAAATATACGTCCCTCTTTTCGGTAAAGTAATTTTGGCTATATTACCTAGTTTTACTCCTGACGAATTTTTGAAATATTTTGGGTTGATTGATTAAAGATATTTATACTTTAAGAATAAACGGTAAATTTCGCAGTGATGTAATAAATTTTTGTATGATATCAATAATTTCGGTTACGCATACCTAATTTTATTAAATACTAATTTAATACTTTATAGCGAACGATTTAGCAATTATTATCAAAAGGTTAAAAGCAATAAAATAAAAATAAAAACTGTACAAACTTACCTGTGAGATAGAATTCTCAGTGACTTGCTTTAGCCCACTCATAAGATAGTCGGACTAATTGGTTTTCCATAGCTACATAGGCATAACCTCGAGCATTCAACGATTTTTCTTCGAAACATATGAACGGTCCTTCTCTGCATAAAGTAACGAACTCGGTATTGGAATATGTCTGATTTGTCGAGCATTTTCCTTCGTGTGACCATTTTCCGTATTTGTGACATCTTTCAAGGTGTCGTGCTCTTCTTTTTCGCTGCAGATTTTGATCTTCCTTTACCAAATTGTAACTTATTATTTTCTTTCCTGAATTCTTTTCTTACTCCGTCCAATTTGCCTTTGATTAATGATACCAATTCACTTGGAAAAGTGTCATTATTACGTTTAGTGATCAAAGCGTGTAGCATTAGACCATGGTTTAGTTCACGGGAATTCTTCATCTCGTAAAACCTAAAAAAAATAAAAATTCAGAATGGGGGAAGAAGACTAGTTCTTTAGGGTCTACTAGGGAAAGACCATTCGGATTCCATTCTCGAGAACTACACGAAAACAGAAAATCTAACTCTAACAGAAATACATATTACCCTAAAAAGATTCGGACCTCCCTATTCTTAGTTAGATGTGGTGTTGAAATTGTGATTAACTTTGTTTTCAATTGGATCATCAACAATTTGTATATCTCTGACTTTTGCTTCAATCCATTTGTTGATTTCCTCCGTAACTTTCACAAATTCAACTAACATCGCCTTTTCTTTTGGCGATAAATTGGATACTAATCGGTTACATAACTTAAAGTTTCCCTTAATCTTAGCATCGTGAATCCGTTTATAAAGTTTCTTCGTTGAACTGTTAAAAACGGGTTCATCTAATTTCTTATCATCAGCGGGGTTCTTTGTGATCGGATCATCATTAAGTGTTTCTTCATCTTCCCCACACTTATGCATTTTTATTGGTTTAACAGTTTTGGTTGGTGGAGATCTAAACTTTCAGTTCACAAAGGTGATTGATTTATCACCATCCCTAAGTGTCATTCTACCTTCTCTTACATCAATGAATGCCTCGGTGGTTGTTAAAAATGGGCGACCTAAAATTAGAGGAATATCAAGGTTTTCCTCCATATTAATCACAATGAAGTTTGCAACAAAGGTCAAACTTCTCACGTTAACAAGTAAATTATTTGCTATTCCAACCGGGTGTTTAATGGTTAAGTCAAATGATTGAACACCTATTTTGGTTGGTTTTAATTTACCCATACCTAATCTTTTGTATAAGAAAAGAGGCATAATATTTACACTTGCTCCTAAATCTGCGAGTCCATTATATACAGCACCATCATTAAGCAAGCAAGAAATGATAAATTCACCCGGGTCTCCTGCTTTAGTAAGTCGAGTTGGTTTGTAAACCTTTTTCGGGTTTTCTTTTCTTGGTTCTTTCACTTCTATTTGAACTTCTTGTTCACATTTTTCTTCGTTTCTTAGAATGAGAGGTTTGTATAAGAATTCTTCTTCATCACTCCAATTTGAATCCTCCCTATTTTCCAATTTTCATTTTTCATATGTTGTTGATAACATATTTATGTTTTCATTTTGAAGGTTTTCTTGGGTGGTGAAATTATGATTGACTTCATTGTCAACTTCCATCGGACCATGTATGTAATGTTTAACGCTGTGACCATTAACTTTAAATTCAATCCCATTTGAATTTATTAACTCTATTGTTCCGTATGGGAAAACTCTTTTGACTATGAATGGTCCAGACCATCTTGATTTCAATTTTTCAGGAAATAGCTTGAATCTTGAATTGAAAAGAAGAACTCTGTCTCCTTCTTTAAATTCTTTTAAACTTCTGATTCTTTTATCATGCCATTTCTTCGTTCTTTCTTTATAGATTAATGAATTTTTGTATGCTTCATTTCTTAATTCTTCTAATTCGTTTAATTGACTTAACCGTAGACGTCCAGCTTCATGTAAATCAAGATTACATGTCTTCAAAGCCCAAAATGCTTTGTGTTCAATTTCTACTGGAAGATGACATGCTTTTTCGTAAACGAGTTTAAAAGGTGTGGTTCCAATTGGAGTTTTGTAGGCTGTTCTAAAATCCCAGAGTGCATCCTCCAATTTCATGGACCATTCCTTCGGATTTGATCCTACGGTTTTCTCTAGAATATGTTTTAAAGCTCGGTTGGTATTTTCAACTTGTCCACTTGTTTGTGGATGATAAGCGGTTGAGATTTTATGAGTTACTCCATATCTTTTGAGAACTTTCTCAAGTTGATTATTACAAAAATGAGTACCCCGGTCACTTATTAAAGCTTTCGGTGTTCCAAACCTTGCAAAAAGACGTTTTAAAAAGTTAACTACAACTCGTGCATCATTAGTCGGGAGAGCTTGTGCTTCCGCCCATTTAGATACATAATCAATGGCAACGAGAATGTAGAGATTATTATGAGATTTTGGAAATGGACCCATAAAGTCAATACCCCAAATGTCAAATACTTCACATACTTGAATGACATTTTGTGGCATTTCATCACGTTGACTTATTTTTCCGGCCCTTTGACAAGCATCACAGGATTTGCAAAGAATGTGTGCGTCTTTGAAAATTGTAGGCCAATAGAATCCAGCGTCGTAAACTTTTCTTGCTGTGAGTTGAGGCCCATAATGCCCTCCTGTTGGTCCTGTGTGACAATGGTTTAAGATTTGACTAGCTTCATTTTCGAATACACATCGGCGTATTATTCCATCGGGACAACTTTTAAACAAATGTGGATATTCCCAGAAATAGTGTTTTATATCACTAAAGAATTTCTTTCGTTTTTGGTACAATAATCCTTTTTCAAGGAATCCACATACTAAGTAGTTTGCATAGTTTGCAAACCACGGAATTTCATTATAATCTATCTTCAATAGATATTCATCAGGAAAGTTGTCTTGTATGGCCGATTCATTCAGAACTTCTAATTCAGGATTTTCAAGACGAGAAAGATGATCAGCGGCGAGATTTTCTGCTCCCTTTTTGTCTCGGATTTCAATATCGAACTCTTGTAAGAGTAAGATCCAACGGATTAATCTTGGTTTGGCATCTTGTTTCGAAAATAGGTATCTAAGAGCAGAATGGTCGGTATAGACCACCGTTTTAGCTAGAACGACATATGAACGAAATTTGTAAAAAGCAAAGACAATAGCAAGGAGTTCTTTTTCAGTAGTTGTATAGTTCGTTTGTGCTCCTTGTAACGTCTTACTAGCATAATAAATAGGTTGAAATCATTTTTCAATCCTTTGTCCTAAAACGGCTCCCATTGCAAAATCACTTTCATCGCACATTAGTTCAAACGGTAGATTCCAATTTGGAGTTATCATGATCGGTGCATTAGTGAGTTTTTCTTTAAGAATATTAAAAGATTTGATACATTCATCTGAAAAGATGAATGGAGCATCCTTTTCTAGGAGTTTATTCATAGGAGTGGCAATTTTAGAAAAATCTTTTATGAAACGTCGGTAAAAACCGGCATGCCCTAGAAAACTCCTAACTCCTCTAACATTGGTGGGATGTGGAAGTTTAGCAATTACATCTACTTTAGCTCTATCCACTTCAATTCCTTCCTTTGAAATTTTATGACCAAGAACGATGCCTTCTTTAACCATGAAATTGCATTTCTCCCAATTAAGTACTAGATTTGATTTCTCGCATCTAATAAGCATTCGTTCAAGATTAACTAGACATGATTCAAAAGTATCACCGAAGACTGAAAAGTCATCCATGAAAACTTCCATGCATTCTTCTATCATGTCGTGAAAAATCGCCATCATGCACCTTTGAAAGGTTGCAGGGGCATTGCAAAGTCCAAATGGCATGCATTTGTAAGCAAAAGTACCATAAGGGCACATGAATGTGGTTTTCTCTTGGTCCTCGAGTGCTATTGGAATTTGAAAGAAAAACCATCAAGAAAATAATAGTAACTATTTCCGGCTAATCTTTCCAACATTTGATCAATGAAAGGTAAGGGAAAGTGATCTTTTCTGGTGGCGTCATTTAATTTTCTATAATCAATACAAACACGCCATCCTGTTACCGTCCTAGTAGGAATAAGCTCATTTTTCTCATTTGTGATGACAGTCATGCCACCCTTCTTAGGTACGCATTGAACTGGGCTTACCCATGGACTATCAAAGATTGGATAAATTAAACCTGCATCTAGCAGTTTAATAATTTATTTCTTAACAACATCTTGCATATTAGGATTTAGTCTTCTTTGGCGTTGCACATACGTTTTATGACCTTCTTCCATAAGGATTTTATGTGTGCAATACGAAGGACTTATTCCTTTAATATCATGAATTTTCCATGCAATAGCTGGTTTATGAGCTTTTGGCACAGAAATGAGTTAAGATTTTTCATTTTCAGTAAGAGAAGACGATATTATTACAGGTAATTCAGATTCACCATGTAAATAAGCGTATTCCAAATGGTTTGGAAGTGGCTTTAACTCTAATGTCGGTGGTTCTTCCATCGATAATTTATATCGATATCTGTCTTCCTCTTTTAACATTTGAATTTCTTCTGTTGTTGGTTCATATCCATTAGCCATAAGTGTAGTTAACATTTCAGTTTCATCAATTGGTTCAGTTCCTTCTCCTAAAGAACATTCTCCTGTTCCTTGTAATTCTGGAAATTCTTCTAACAATTCTGCATGTGAATCTATAGTTTGAATATAATAACATGTATCATCTGCAGATTGCGGTTGTTGCATGGCTCTATCCACTGAAAAGGTAACACTCTCATCCTCTATACTTAGGGTCAGTTTCTTACCAAACACGTCTATTATTGCTTTAGCCGTGTTTAAGAATGGTCTTCCTAATATGAGAGGAACTCGAGAATCTTCTTCCATGTCCAGAATAACAAAATCTACTGGAAATACAAAAGTACCAACTTTAACTAGTATGTTCTCCATTATCCCTCTAGGATATTTTACTGATCGATCTGCTAGTTGTATACTTATTCGTGTTGGTTTCAATTCTCCAAGGTCTAGTTTAGTATATAATGAATATGGCATTAAATTTATACTAGCACCTAAGTCTGCCAATGCTTCTATTGAACTAAGACTACCCAGAAAACATGGAATTGTGAAACTTCCTGGATCTGATAATTTTTCTGGTATCTTATTCAACAGCACTGCAGAACAATTTGCATTCATAGTAACAGCCGAGAGTTCTTCCATTTTCTTTCTATTTGTGATTAAATCTTTCAAGAATTTAGCATATCTAGGCATTCCTGAAATCACATCAATGAAAGGAAGATTTACATTTATTTGTTTAAACATATCCAAGAATTTGGATTGCTCAGCTTCAAGTCTCTCTTTTCTCATTTTACTCGGGTAAGGAAGTGGTGGTTGGTATGGTTTAACATAAGGTTTAGCCTTAACTGTGTTATCTTCATTAACCTTTTCAACTACCGGTTCTTTTTCCATATCTTGTTCAGGTTGTGGTTCTTGTGGAGTAGGAATAGCTTCATTAGAAATTACAGGTATTTCAGGTGGTTTAAGTGTAATACTACTTCTTGTGGTAATGGCTTTAGCTGTTTTATTCCGGGGGTTAGCATTTGTATCGCTAGGTAGACTTCCTGGTTTTCTTTCACCTATCAACCTTGCTATGTTGCTTACTTCTTGTTCCAAATTTTGAATAGAAGCTTGTTGATTTCTAAATGCTTGAGCATTTTGTTCATTCGTTTGTTTCTGAGATGTGAAAAACTGTGTTTGAGATTCAACTAGCTTCGACATCATGTCTTCTAAATTTGGCTTTTTATCATCGGTTTGTGGTGGTTTATTTTGAAAAATAGGTCTTTGCTGATTGTAAGTATTATTGGATACTTGTTGATTGCTTGGACCTTGTTGGTTGTTGTATGGAACATTTCGGTTATAATTCTTATTTTGATTGTAGATTGGTCTTGGCGGTTGATAATTATTCTGATAATTATTTCCAGGCCTTTAGTTTATGTATGAAACATTCTCTCTTTGTTCCATTGTTAGTTCAATACTGAGACAATCTTTTGTCAAATGTGGTCCTCCACACTGCTCACAACTAATTCGTATTGAGTGAATATCTTTAGTCATCTTTTCCATTCGTCTCTCGACAGCATCTATCTTTGCGGAAATGGAATCTAAGTCATGGCTAGAATCGGCTCTAGCTGCTTTAGATGATCTAACGATATCTTTTTCTTGGTGCCACTCATGTGAATGGGAAGCAGTGTTATCAATAATTTTGTAAGCGTCAGTTGCGGTTTTCTTCATAATGGAACCACCAGCTGCTATATCTATGTCTTTTCGTGTAGTGATGTCGCATCCTTGGTAGAATATTTGTACTATTTGACAAGTGTCTAAACCATGTTGCGGACATCCTCTTAATAACTTTTCAAATCTTGTCCACTCCTCATATAGAGTTTCATTTGACTTTTGCGTGAATGTAACAATTTCTCCTTGAATTCTTACGGCTTTAGATGCCGGAAAGAATTGTTTAAGAAATTTTTTAACTAAAACGTCCCATGTATCAATCGCCCCTTCAGGTAACGATTCCAACCAATCTTTGGCTTCTCCCTTTAAAGTCCAGGGAAATAACATGAGATAGATCTGTTCATCCTCCACTTCTCGGATTTTAAATAGTGTACAGATCCTATTAAAGGTTCGAAGATGTTCTTTTGGATCTTTCTTCGGCGCACCACTAAATTGGCATTGATTAGTTACCATGTGTAGGATTTGTCCTTTGATTTCATAATCTAGTGCATTAATGCCTGTTTGAGTAATTACGTGACCTTGGCCAGTGCGTTTAGCTCGCATTCGGTCTTCCATACTTAGAGGTTCCAGATTCTCCATGATTGAATTTGTTGAATCTGAATCACTAGAGGATTCTGATTTAATGGTTGGTTCCTCAACAATCTCCGTTTGAATGATTGGTGGTTCCGGAGGAAAGATTAGTGGTTCAGGATCTCTGAATTGTCCCTGAATATCCTCCGGGTTCTCAATTGTGAGGTCGGGTTCAAAAAATGGATTATCAGAAATTTGAATTGGAGTAC
This sequence comes from Rutidosis leptorrhynchoides, assembly GCF_046630445.1. Taxonomy (NCBI): domain Eukaryota; kingdom Viridiplantae; phylum Streptophyta; class Magnoliopsida; order Asterales; family Asteraceae; genus Rutidosis; species Rutidosis leptorrhynchoides. Next base: position 143,821,147 of record NC_092338.1, read on the forward strand.
TTGGTCGACTAGATGACGATTTTAAAGAAAAATCAACGGCGACAATATTTGCTTGATGTCTTGATATAGTTACAGGTGGTGAACGTACAAAAGGTGGCGAACGTTTTGCTCGGTGCATTCACTGAATATCCTATTAGTTATAAAAATAAAAATTATATAAGTTATCCAATTAATAGACTTTTCTGCTTTTGCCCACGTTTCGAATAGCCAATAGATGCAGCAGGGAGCCAGAACCCTTTAAATCGAAAGCTCACAACTCAGCCACTAACAAATCCAACTATTACTACGAAGCAGAAAATTTGGATGTCTATCAATTCAACCACTTAAAATAATTTTTCGTTGAAATTTAAAGAAATTTTAGAGAAGAAATAGAAAAAAAATCTAAGTCCTAAAAACTAGAGCTGCGAAAAATAAGAAAGAAAAATAGCGCGTCGGAAAAACGTCGAAAAATAAATGGTCGAAAAATAATAAAAAGAACGTAGCGCGTCGAAACTTAAAAAGGAACTAAAATTTATAAATAGTGTCGCAAAATTCTAAAGCACCTAAATCTTAGTCTAAAGAAAAAGCACTTAAGGAATTTTACGGCAAAGACTAAAAATCTAGAAATAAAAATAACTATGGCAAAAACTATGACTTAAAACTAATTACGAGCGAAAAATAACAAAAATATGCTTTAACGATTAAAAAGATACGAAATATAAAAATAAACTTAAAGTTGTAAAAAGTCCAATTTTTATAAAAATATTATTTTTATATTATTTATTTTATAAAACTATTATTTTTTTATATAATTTGTAAAACTAAATAAACTAACTAATACAAATTAAATAATAAAACTAAAACTTAAATAATAAATAAATAAAAACCTAATTAGGGTTTTAATTAATTATAATTAATAATAATACTCCGTAATGATTGTTGTTGGATGGTCAAACCTGGCGTGTCAGGTACCCTCATGCGATCGCATGAAATTTTGCCTTCGGGCTCATGCGATCGCATGGGCTAGGTTTTCGAACCAGGTGTTGGGCTGCTACAGTACCAGGCCGAGAGTTATATATTTATTTTTTTTTCTATTTTCTGTTTTAATAAATAATTATATAAATAAATAAAAACTTGTATTTTAAAAACTAAAATAAAAATAAAGAAACTTTATAATTATATATATATATATATATATATATATATATATATATATATATATATATATATATATATATATATATATATATATATATATATATATATATAACAAACTATTAAAAATATATAAATATTTTGTTTTTCTTTTCTTTTTATATTTTCGTATATTTAAAATGTATTTTTACAAAAGCTTATTTTTATAAAAGTAAACTAAAAATTAATAAAAATCTTTTTTTTTATATATAGCGTTGCGCTTCCGGTGTTTAAGCAAGAAGTTCCCCGGCAGCGGCGCCAAAAAATACTTGATGTTAAGCGAGGGGTATATGAAATAGTAGTATTTTTTACAAGGAAATACTATTAAATACGATACAATTATACACAAGATATTTATTTATTTATAGAATGGATATACCTAAACCTTGCTACAACACTTATAGGCAGTGTACCTAATCGTACAGTAGTGTAGTGTTTAGTAAGTCCGGTTCGTTCCACAGGGATCTTTAGCCAAGCTTAACGCTATATTTTTAACTTATGATTGTAAAAATACAAAAATATATATAAGTAGTATTATTATTATAAAAGGGGGTTTTTACCGTTTAATGACCGATTTATCGATTTTAAAACTTTTAGTCGCAGTTAAAACCTAATGTAAAATATTAAAAATAAATATAACTTAATTTAAAGCGTAAAGTAAATAACGATAATGAAATTGCGATAAATAAAAGTGCGATAAAATAAAATTGCGATAATTAAAGAGTACGATAATTAAAAGTGCAATTAAATAAAATGACAATAATTAAAAGTACAATTAAATATGAAATATATAAATTATGCTTATTTAAACTTCCGTAATCATGATGTTCAACGTGTTGATTTTAGTTTTATTACCATGGGCTAATTGTCCTTTGTCCTGGATTATTCGATATGTCCATACGGATTTTTCCATAATAGTCCATCAGTCATAATCATAAAGTGTGAAAGTCTTCGTCAAATTATTCTTATTCCCGAAGTCAAATATTCCAACTAATTGGGGATTCGAATTGTAACAAGATCTTAATACTTTGTTTAATGAATACACCAGGTTATCGACTGCGTGTAGTCCAAGGTTTTACTACTTTGTTAACAATTACACCAATTACCCTTGAATGTAATCCACCCCTGTTTCAACAAGTCTATTAACTATTAATCCAGTTCCGTGTCCGGTAAAATGAACAATTATTGGTATTTATAGATATCCCGCCCACCGTGCCCAGTCAAGCGTATGTGGTTATATATAAATACGTCAAATTATAAGTCTGTATATTAAATCAACGAGGTATCATTTAGTTAATATAAAACCCATTAATAGCCCATAGTCTAATTTCCACAAGTGTCGTTCTTTTATCCAAACCTCAATTATGGTACAAAGCCCAATTACCCAATTTAATATTTAGCCCAACATCATGATTACTTCGTCTTAAATAAGCATAATAATAACTTAGCTACGAGACATTAAATTAAAAAGGTTGAACATAACTTACAATGATTAAAAATAGCGTAGCGTTACACAGACAGAATTTCGACTTACACCCTTACAACATTCGCTAACATACCCTTATTATTAGAATTTAAAATTAAAATTAAAATTATAATATAAATATAAATATATATATATATATATATATATATATATATATATATATATATATATATATATATATATATATATATATATATATACGTGAGTAAGATAGAGAGATAGGATGGATATTGTGTGTAAAAGATCAACCAAAACTGCGAAATTTATAGGATGTCACCTATCACTGTTCACCATGCGATCGCATGGAGTTTAGGCTTTCAGGCCATGCGATCGCATGGCCACTTTTTCCAGCTCACATGAGCTTGTTTCTATCTTGCCGACGGTTTTAAATATAATATATAATATATAAATAATTTTAAGAATTATTTAAATATTATATTATATTTATGTGCATAGTTGACTTGTAATTTTTAGTCCGTTGCGTCGAGCGTTGAGAGTTGACTCTGGTCCCGGTTCCGGTTTTTCGAACGTCCTTGCGTACAATTTAATATCTTGTATTTTGCGTTTTGCGTCTTGTACTCTTGTAATTTTGAGACGTTTCTCACCAATAATTTGAACCACTTTGATTGTACTTTGTACTTTTGAGCTTTTTGGTCGTTTACATCTTCAAATCGTCGAATCTGTCTTTTGTCTTCACCTTTTATTATTTAAACGAATATCACTTGTAAATAGAACAATTGCAACTAAAAGCTTGTCTTTCTTGAGGGATAATGCTATGAAATATATGTTCGTTTTTAGCATTATCAGTGATCTACTAATTGGTCCCTGCGAGACCAAGCTTATGAACAACTTTTGAATCTACGTGATCTACTAATTGGTCCATGTGAGACCAAGCTTATGAATAACTTTTGGATCTGCGTGATCTACTTTTTGGTCCCTGCGAGACCAACTTTATGAATAACTTTTGGATCTGCGAGATCTACTAATTGGTCCCTGCGAGACCAAGCTTATGAACAAAAATCTTGTGGTCTAACACTATTACTGAAATCGTTATTTATGACAAACCTATGAACTCACTCAACCTTGTGTTGACACTTTAAAGCATGTTTATTCTCAGGTACTTAAGTATTGCTTCCGCTGTATATCTGTTGCTTTGATGATGATTGCTTGCTATGTTTGGAGTCTTCATTACATATCATATCAATTAAAGACATTTAATTTTCTAAATACAATGTAACCTATTTATCTTCCACTGCAAAACTCAATATAACGTCTCATATAGAGTCGTTCTCGTTTATACAATTGTGATTTGATATATTTAGTGACGTTATTCTTCTAGGCCCTATCTGGAGGTCGTCACACATAATGAGCCTTGAATATAACAGAATTCATTCAGACCCTTGTGCGTATTTCAAGAGGTTTGGGGACAATGATTTTGTCATTTTGCTATTTTATGTAGACGACATGTTGGTTGCAGGCCCTAACAAAGATCGTATCAATAAGTTGAAGGTTCAGTTGGCTAGGGAGTTTGAAATGAAAGACTTGGGTGCTGCAAACAAGATTCTAGGGATGCAAATTCACCGAGACGGAGATAATAGGAAGATTTGGCTTTCTCAAAAAGAATTACTTGAGGAAAATCTTGCAGTGCTTCAATATGAAAGATAGTAAGCCAATCTCAACCCCGCTTCCTACTAATCTCAAGTTAATCTCCGTTATGAGTCCTAGCAGTGAAGACGAGAGGAAGGAGATGTCTCGAGTACCGTATGCATCAGCAGTGGGAAGTTTAGTGTTCGCAATGATATGTACATGAACAGACATTGCACATGCAGTGGGAGTAGTTAGTCGGTACATGGAAAATCCTGGTAGAGAGCATTGGCATGCGGTTAAGAGGATCCTAAGATACATCAAGGGAACCTTAGATGTTGCATTATGTTACGGGGAACGAGAATTTATTGTCAAAGGGTATGTTGATTCAGATTATGCAGGTGATATTGATAACAGTAAATCTACCACTGCATATGTTTTCACACTTTGTGGTGGAACAGTAAGTTGGGTTTCAAAACTGCAGTCAGTTGTGGCCACGTCATCAACAGAGGCAGAATATGTAGCAGCTACTCAAGCTGTTAAAGAGGCAGTATGGTTAAAGATGTTGTTGTAGGAACTCGGACACAAACAAGAGAATATCACTCTATTTTGTGACATCCAAAGTGCATTGCATCTTGCAAGGAATCCAGCATTTCATTCAAAGACAAAGCATATACGAGTTCAGTATCACTTCATTCGTCAGAAAGTGGAAGGAGGAACCGTGGTTGTGCTGAAAATTCATACTGACAACAATGTAGCTGATTATCTAACTAAGTCAATCAGCAGTGACAAGTTTACTAGGTGTCGTTCCTCATGCGGCCTAGCGGAAACATAAGCAACATTATCGGCAAAGAAGGATTATTGTGTGAAGATTGATTGAGCTTCAATCAAATATTCAAGTGGGAGATTGTTGAAGTAATAATCTAGAAGGTGGCATGACAAAGTCAATTTGATCACAATTTTCATATGGTTGTCAAGTTGATTACAACTTTCATATAGTTGTCAATTTTATTACAACTACCATATAGATGACAACTTGTTTACAACTATCATATGGTTGCCAATTTGTATGCAAGTTCTTCATTTCCAAGTAGTATAAATAGAGCATCATAGATGCTCATTTATACATCCAAAATTCAAGAATTAATCTTGTGTACTAATAGATAAAATAGAGAGTTAGTGAGTGTTAATCTCCTAATTACAAGAGATATAAAGGTTGGTGTTGATCCTTGTAACTAGAGAGAAGTGTAATTCATATTATTCTTATTATTGAAGCGTTTCTTTCCTTGCCCGTGGTTTTTACCCTATTTGGGGTTTTTCACGTTAAATCTCGGTATCCTATTATTGTCGTTATTTCAATTATTATCAGCGGTTTGCTATAATTCGGTATTCCTTTTTTCAACATTAAATCCTGCCTGGAATTCAATTTGGGTTTTAAGCGTCAGTTAAGTCACACACTCACACAACTTTATGTATGTGGCTACCAAATGAATTAAATTATGTTGGATCACGATATTCGAGCTTAATATAAGTATTTTGAGTTCGTTACTAAACAATGTTCGAAATCTTTTTAAGTTTGAGTTCGTGTAAGGTTTACTCAAATCAAACTTTTAATGAATCGAGTTATATTTTGAAGTTTGAGTTCGTGTAAGCTTTACTCGAATCAAACTTGTAATGAATCGAGTTCGAGTAGCCGAGGAATAGCTTTACACACTTTTAAAAAATGTGTAAAAATATGTATTCGTGGTAAAAGTTGTTATTTAATTAGTGTCATTTTGTTTCTAGTTAATTAATTGAAGGCTGTTCATTTTTCTTCAACCCTTATGTTGGCGCCACCATTGAATCCAACGCAGAATCCGCTTCGTTTTCCATTTTCTTCTCTTTATGAATCTCGTGGTTTGTGGACAAAACTCTGATCACAATTTCATCAAAAGAATCTTGTTTTAGTATCAAAATCTTCCCATAAATATCGAAAAGATATAACAAAAATCTTGACAAATAAACAACAATCTCATAAACAAATTCATTAACAATCTCTTGATGCATTTATCTTTTAATTCACAGATGTAATGCATCAAATAGAACCCGAAAAACTTATCGGAAAAGATAGCAACGTTGTCTCTTCCGATCGCAACACAACAATTTCTTCTTCATTGTTATTAGTATTACCATCACCTAATGATCATAAGAGTAACAATTTGACTACAAAGGTGACAAATGCAAACCTTGATCATGATGATCAACACGAAATCATAATCGGCAATGATCTAAATCCGCCTTCTAAATCTCCAACCGACTTATCTTCCAATAATTCGACTCTAAAACATTACCTTAAACGGTTTTCTGGTACCAAAACTGTTGTAACTCACGTCCTAAATCGTCTACATTACCTTAGACGCCTTCAAACTCACCTTCGTTTAATCATTTTATTATCGCTCCCATTTTTCTACTTTTTAGTATCTCACCCAAGTCATTCATTCGTACTTGATTTTTTATCCGCTTTAGCATTTTCGTCAGCGTTACTATTTTCTCTAAATCTTGGCCTTCCTCAACTGCCTTCGATTCGTATGTTACTTGCACGATCGTTTCCAATTACGTTACACTCATCCACTCATACTTCAAAACCTCCATTGCCCGTGTTTTGGTCAATCGGGTCAAAACCAAAAGGGAAAACAAAGAGGGTGAATTCGGGGTGTTGGGTCCAAGCGTATAGTAACGGTGATGTTTATGAAGGTGAGTTTCATAAAGGTAAGTGTTCGGGTTGTGGTGTTTATTATTATTACATGAGTGGACGATACGAAGGTGATTGGATAGATGGAATGTATGACGGTTATGGGGTTGAAACGTGGGTTAAAGGAAGTCGATATAGAGGGCAATATAGGCAAGGGTTAAGGCATGGGTTGGGTGTTTATAGGTTTTATACGGGTGATGTTTATGCGGGTGAATGGTCTAATGGTCGTAGCCATGGATGCGGTGTTCATAGTTGTGAAGATGGTAGTCAGTATGCTGGTGAGTTTAAATGGGGTGTTAAACATGGTCTTGGTTACTACCATTTCAGGTACGATACAAGTATTTAGTTTTTGGTGTTTGGATCATATGTGCATGATCAAAAGATTTATGAGCCATGTCACATGGCATTTATAGTAGATTTGTATATTGAAATTCTGTTTGCTTTTGTAGAAATCGAGATGCATATGCTGGAGAATATTTTGCGGACAAAATGCATGGTTTTGGAGTGTATAGCTTTGCAAATGGGCATAGATATGAAGGATCATGGCACGAAGGAAAAAGGCAAGGATTCGGAGTTTATACTTTCAGAAATGGGGAAACGCGGTCAGGACACTGGCAAAATGGTGTTCTTGAGATTTCACCACCGCTTCCTGATTATCGTAGTAAAGTACTTAATGCTGTTCAGGTAACCCTTCTGTCAATATTTGTACTTCTTATGTTTTTTCTTTTTTGAATGGCGGTTATATAAGTCACTGAGGCATACGAACGCGATGCCAAAACTCACCCACCTGATCCTTACCTGGAACGAACATTACAGTCTTACCGCCCATCAGGAGGAAACCCACACGATGAATCTATACAGGCATCGCGTGTGGTAAAACCCCCTCAGGTGAGGGTCGAACGCAAGACGTCCGCAACCTCCGAGGCCCATGAAATGGGCGATAACCTCAAGAAATATTTTGTAGTTCATAGGGATCGAAACCCTGACCTCCCGGTCATCACCAATACACCTAACACCTTGAAGTGTTTATTCTTATGTTGTATTTGTTATTATGCTTCGGAAATTGGTAGGTTCGACCCTTCGACCCATCATAAAAAGGTGATTCGAGCTCATGTTTTTTTAACCACCTTATTGCTAGTATCTTCCTACTTTTGAGACTAGCTTCCATTTTTTGTTACAATATCAGGAAGCACGGCGAGCAGCAGAGAAAGCGTGTGACGCAGCTGGGAAAATGGAGGAACGAGTGAACAATGTGGTGATCTCCGCCAATCGATCAGCCAATGCTGCTCGAGTAGCTGCAATCAAAGCAGTACAAAGACAAATGCACCAAAGACGAAACAGTGACGAGCTTCCTATCCCCATTGTGCAAAACCTTCATAACCTACCAACCCAATTGACCATTTGATATGCAAATCGTTTTCATGTTTGTACATTTCACCCAATGTATTATCAAGTAGTTAAGTAGATTATAGACATCTAGTGAACTCCTATCAAAATCATCTGTAAATTCTATACCTGGTTTTAAGCTGTAATATACAAGAGCATTAATGGATTGAAATTCCAAAACTTAATAATTTTCAAAGTTCACACTTGAACAGGAAGATTAGTCTTTCAACTTGTTTATACAGATACTATACTAACAGAAAGTTACGAGTTTACAGACACAGTACGCAACAAATATAATATGTTCCTGTAATTTGAGCCCTACAAGTGTGCCAAGAAACACAAACGGAAATGTTTAGGATACCATATACATAGGTAAATATACTGAGTCTTCAACATGGAACACTATACCAGAGATACTGGAAGAATACTAAGAGTCAAATTGATGAAGTGAGGTAGGTCAACAAATGTTCTAACTATATTTTTTCTACCTATTTCATCCTACAGAGGCAATAATTATGGAAATATAAGATTGAACAGAAATAATTATGGCAATAAAGATAATATTTTTCTTAGTTCTATAAGAAGTTTTCTAATAAGTACGTAATACAATTTCAATAAAATTGCAACCTTTACATGTAACAGATTAAACACGTTGAATAAATAAAAAGAATGAGATCGATCAACTTGCTAATAAGATCAAGTTTCACATACCGCAAAACACGAAAATCAACTGGGTCACTACTCAAACAGCATAAGGAGGTGCTCTAGATGCCATAGTAGTCACATGAGCTTGCATCTGAGCAGCCCGAACTTTCACACACGTTGCACGCTGAAAAAACTGTTCACGTGATAATAACCTCACATTTCTCAAATAAAGATCAACGGGTATCGACCCATTTTGTACCGCTTTATCCAAAGCATAAATCACATCTTCAATAGCAAGATCAGTTGCTGTACACTCTAACATCTGTTTCGATAACGTATGACACGGTTCAAACGAATCATCAACATCATTCACAACATTCCCACCTAATTTACCCTCATTTTCTCTAACCCAACCTTCTAACACATCAGTATTCATCAAAACCATCTGTAATTGCTGCTCTAAACCCTCCTTTTCGGACTGCATTACTCGCAACCCATTCGATAACTCTTCTTCTCGTTGCCGTAACACCGCCTGCGCACTAAACATCCCTTCCATTTCAACCTCCCTTTTCTTCCTCAACTCCTCAACATCCACATGCATATTTTCAACCAATTTACTAATCGCATTGCGCCGATAAACCTCGTTCGGATCCTCTGTCACCGTACTCGCGGAGCTCACGGCACCGCTCCCGTACGGCGACGGCGGATACGATCGTGGAGGTATCGCTGGCCGTATTGATCCCGATCCTGATCCCGCATTAAAACTAGGATTCAAATTAGGGTTAGGGTTTGTAGCAGTTAAATTAGGGTTAGGGTTAGGGTTTTGTCTCCGTTGCGAATACAAGGGTGGATCAATACCGAAATAATGCGACAAATTACGAGCTAATTCAACTAAATTAGAGCTAGGATAAACCCAATTTTGTAAATAAGGGATTGTAACTAAACCTGAAGGACTGACAAAAGCGTGCTGACGTTTGATGATCATATCGCGCGTGGGGTTCACGTAGACGAAGGGCGGGTGGCGAGGGTAAGTTTCCGTAAGCCAGATGACAACGGGGATGTTGTAAGTTACGGTTTGAAAGACCATCGGAATTGTGCCGTCGGATTGAAGGAGGTTAACGGAACGGCCATCGTTATGAGTGAAAGTAGCGGTTTTAGGGTGAAGAGAAGGGTAGGATTCAGAGAGTGCAACGAGGTGGTTACGGATTAACCATTTAACGTCTTCGGAGTATGGGAGGGATTGTGGGCCCCGTTGGGAGAGGCCGGAACTGAGGAATTGTTGTATGTATTGGGCGGTTGATGACGGTGGGTGCACCATTTTATCGGTCGGTGAATATTGATTTGATTTCAGGGATGGAAGGTTTCAGAGGAGACTTTTTATTGGATTTTGGGTTTTTGTATGATGACTTAACGAGGTGAATTTGCGCGTTTTAGAATTTGTAATTTTTAAGATGTGAATTACTACCTTATTTTAATTTTATTATATTTAATATTAATAATTATAATTATTAGTTATTACTCTCTTGTCTCAAAAACAGTCGGTTAATCATCATAGTGGTGGTGACATGGTAAGACCCTTACCTTCCAATGTGGAGGTCAAGGGTTCGATTCCAGGCACCCACAAAGTTATTCTCTATCATGGCCATATTGGTTCGCCTGCAATGACTCTGGGCTGCTCGCAAAGCGGATGGTCGCCTTGGGATTAGTCAGTTATAAAATACAGTTAAATAGCCAGGTTACAAAAAATCAAAAAAAAAAAAAACAGTCCGTTTTAACTTTTTATCAAATTAAAAATATAATAATAATAATAATAATAATAATAATAATAATAATGTGACTAATTTGTTATTCATTTAATGTAGTTTTAAAGAGTAACTAATAAATTAATTGTTATATTTAAAGTTAAATTTTCAAAATTGAAAGGGACATAATTGAAACTTTAATGATATTTAATGATTATTTACAAAAATAAACAATAATTTTGAGACGAACAAACATAGAAATGTGGACAAGTTTTCTGGAACGAAGGTATTAATTATTATTTTTATTTCAAAAAACATAACCTTATATATAACCATATACTACTTTCATTAAGGATGAAAAAAAACCTAAAAGAAATAATAAAACTCGACAAACTAAACAAACAACCAAAACATAAGAAAACGAACAATGAAACACCTTCAAGGCACTCCAAGCTTTCCCGCCCAGTGAAGCTTTTTTCCCTCTACACCTAAGCCTTTTCAACTTGCCTTCAACTTTCTCGAAACTCACAGATTTGTTCGACTGATTAGAAAACAATTAAGCTTTTGGCGAACTAAACAAGAAAGACTTTGAAGATCCCACAGGTTTTCCTTCAACCAAAAGCGACGAACTAAAGAAGAAAGTAACCATATCAAACGACGAACCCTCGTCTACAACATCACCCTCGACATCCAAATTCCGTAGAAAAAAAATCACCATCTATACCCGACCAATCTTAACCATTACCACATCGGAATTGCTAATTATTATTTAGATAAAAAATAGGAAGAATAAAAAATATCATTATTACATTATGCTTTTGTTCGATTAACAATTTTACCTCTTACTTTTATCTATTCATTTGTCTTACATGCATAAATAAAATGCATAAAAGTTTTTAAATTATTTTTATCAATTTATTGAATTGAATAATTAATCGAGGACATTTCAAAAAGAAAATAATACACATTGGGGAACCTAAGAAGTATGTTTTAACTCGCATGTTATAAAGTGTGCCTTAGGTCTCAAATAAAAATACTAAGACATGCGATTTTTTACAATCTATTCGATTTAATATTAGTCATGTTTTAGTCCGGCGAAATTACGGATTATGCACTAGTAGTAATTAAATATTAATTATTAATTAATAATTATTATAATCAAGTAGGGGTGTTCATCGGTTCGGTTTTCAGTTTGTTCGGTTTATTCGGTTTTGAAATTTTTTTAGGCAAAACCGAAAACCGAACCGAAAACCGAATTCAAAGTTAAAACCGAACCAAACCGAAAACCGAATTCAAATTCGGATTTGGTTCGGTTTTCGGTTAAAACCGAATATTATGAAAAAACTGAGAACGTTGGTAGTTTAATTGTGGCGTTACTGATGTCTTAGTTATTTATATCCTAAAACAATGACGTATTATTAAATTATCAAGAATTCGATGATTTATTAATATTTATAGCTTAATTATGACGTTTACTGCTTCTGTTATTAAGAAGAAGAAATAATAATTTAAGTAACATAATTATAATGTGAGCTACCAAATCTTCATATGGGTGAGAATATATTTTATTGATTGAATCTCAAATTATAATGACACTAAAACATAAATATACAAATTAAATATATAAAAATTTTGAATTCGGTTTTGAAATCGGTTTTCGGTTAAACCGAATTCAGAATTTTCAAAACCGAAAACCGAACCGAAAACCGAATTCAAATTCGGTTTCGGTTTGACTCGATCCGAAAACCGTTTATCAAATTCGGTTTGGTTTTTTTCCGGTTTGGTTTCGGTTTGGTTTTCGGGTTCCACGGTTTCAAACCAAATACTGACCACCCCTATAATCAAGAAGTATTTTAGTTATGTATTCAAAATATGGGAATTTCAAATTATTTCTTTTTATAAAATTAATCACAAATACATATTTTAATTTATTTATTTTTTTGTCATTTTACACTATTCGTTCGAACGAATTCGCACTGTTGGTCCCGACTAACAACAAGAAATATTTTAGAGGGGTAAACACAATTCTTTTGCTAATTAATATATTTTGTAAATAGTTAAGTATAATTTAGCAAATCAAATTATCAAAAGTCCAAGTAATTTTCAACTTATTCTATTATTGATTAAAATCTCAAAGAATCACGGTTATCTTGTAGCGGAAGAGATAACCGGTTGATACAGATTACACTTTGATAGGTCAGACACACTGATAGTTTATATAAGTTTTTACAGGTTCAAGTTAATTTAAATCCCACATAAAACATTAGTGGAGTTGATTATTTATAGAGTCTATTAACATGTAAATGTTCTATTGTCCGCTGTTTAGATGGATGTTTGTATTTCAGACGACAAATCAGTCCATGACAAGGCCTATTCTACTTTAAACACACTGTTTAAGACCTCACGGCATATTGTGACAGTGATTGGGCCAACAACAAAATGTCAAGAAGATCAGTCTCAGGATTTTGTATATTTCTGGGCTCCAATCTACTTTCATGGAAGTCAAAGAACCAAACAGTCGTCTCAAGATCATTAACAGAAGAAGAGTACAGATGAATCTACTATAGCATTGGCCTGGTTAAACTGCTTACTACAAGACTTTCACATCAAAAAGTCAACACCTATTTCCATTTATTGTGAGAATTGATGATGTAGCGTGAGGGTACGAAATAGTATTATTTTTAATACAAAATACTACAAAATATGACACAAGTTTTATTAATTTACGGATGGGATATACCTAAACCTTGCTACAACACTATAGGCAGTGTACCTAATCGTAGAGTAGTGTAGTTTTTAGTAAGTCCGGTTCGTTCCACAGGGAGCTGGTGATACTTACTATATTTTTAACTATATTTATACAAAATATATATAATTATATAAGTAGTAATATTATTATAAAAGGGGGGTTTTACCGTTTAATGACCGGTTTGTCGATTCTATATTTTAAGCGTAAAGATAAATGACGATAATTAAAGTGCGTAAAATAATGACAATAAATAAAATGACAGTAAATAAAATTGCGAGTAATAAAATGACAGTAAATAAAGATACGATGAGAAATATAATAAAAGAATTATGCTTATTTAAACTTCCGTAATCATGATGTTTGACGTGTTGATTTTAATTTATTACCATGGGTTAATTGTCCTTTGTCCTGGTTTATTTGATACGTCTATCTAGTTTTTGTCCATAATAGTCCATCGGTCATAAAAATAAAGTGCGAGTATCCTCGTCAAATTACCCTTATACCCGAAGTCAAATATTCCAACTGATTAAGGATTTAAACTGTGACGCAGTTATCACTTCTGTCAACAATTACACCAGTTATCACTGTATGTAATCCACCCCTGTTTTAATTAGTTTATGAATATTAATTCATCCACTTGATCAGAATGAATAATCAATTACCCAACCCAATTGATTAATTAAATGATTATAACAGATTCCATATGAACATCACTAAATAGGACAACCATAATCATTATTAATTATTAGGTTAATTAATTTGAAGATAGGTTCGACAGACTCCAATGAGTTGTCACTCAATTAGACAATACCCCCCATCTATTAATAGTCAATAGTTCAATTTCCACAAGTGTCGGTCTTTTGCCCAAACCTTAATTATGGTCCAAAGTTCAATAACCCCTTCTTAATATTTTAGCCCAACATCACGATTACTTCGGCTCAAATAAGCATAATAATAACTTAGTTACGATACATTAATTTAAAAAGGAAGAACATAACTTACAATGATTATTTATAGCGTAGCGTTACACGGACAGAGTTTCGACTTACACACTCAAACGATCTCTATCATAAATCTTATTATTATCATAATTTAAACTTAAAATTAAGATTATTGTTATATCTTATTACATTAACATTATGATAGAGATATAGAATATAGATATTGATAATTGATATTGATATTTGATCGGATAAAAAAAAAATAGAAAAGTTGATCGAAAAAAGGTCTCTCTAATTTTGATCGTCAATCATCCTTTTATAGCGAAATTAGAAATTGATTTTTCATTTACGACCCCTGAACTATGCTCAATTAACAACTTTTTATTATTTAATATTATTCTTATTATGAATTATTTAAATATTATATTTTATTCTTGTGCATAGTTGACTCGTAATTTTTACACCGTTGCGTCGAGCGCTGAAAGTTGGTTCATGTCCCAGTTTCGGATTTTCGAACGTCCTTGCGTACTATTTAATATCTTGTACTTTGCGTTTTGTAACTTGTACTCTTGTCATTTTTAGACGTTCTTCATCAATAATTTGAACCTTTTTTATTGTATCTTGTACTTTTGAGCTTTTTGGACCTTTGTGTCTTCAATTCGTCGTTTTCGCCTTTTGTCTTCGCACTTATTTAAAATAAACGAATATTACTTGAAAATGGAACAATTGCAACTAAAATCTTGTCTTTCTTGGGGGATTTTGCTATGAAATATATGTTCCTTTTTAGCCTTATCAATATCCCCACACTTGAGCGTTGTTTGTCCTCAAGCAATACAGTCTTGAAATAATATAATACATCACACGAATCACTTCTTTATTCTTCACACTTTGTACATCAGTGATTTTGATAGAGCGGTATAAACAATGATATTAACAATAGAACCATGGTTAAAGGTGGGTGTGTCATCCACAGTTGCCTTGGGTTTAGGTCAACGACACTTACAATCAAATAGCCGATTTACTTTCGGTTTCCAAAGCAAAGTGCACATTTGAAAGGCGGTTTACAGTCCCACATGACTATAAAAATGTAGATCCTTTAGGAAATTGGATCTTTATGAAAACATTTGATCTTTTAAAAATTCAAGCTAGATTTTACCCTAGACAAGTTTTCTGATTTGACCCACCATCGGTGTTGCAAAATATATTTGTGGATCAATATTTTGGCTAAAAACATTTAGGTTCGTGTAATCCACTGCTATCCCGGTATCGGAAAGCACACATCCAATTTACTTGTTCCGTATATTACCTTTCGGTAAACTACCGTCCGGTTGTAAAGGAAAGCGATGAACAAGAAACTGTTAAGGCAATGTCCCGTGACATGCATTTGATTATGGTCTAAAAACGTGTCGGATGCTAGTACTATCCTTGGTAGGAGCAATAGTAAAGATCATCCTATAATTTTTCGGTCTGGCACAAGGTCCTGTCTCCGACCATGCTATGCAACCACCGTTCTTACGGTTGACACCCGATTTGGTTCAGGTGACCTAATGAATTCCAGGTGAATTCCTAGGATTTTACGTTCAATGGTAATGAACGCATTGAAAATGGGTTTTCAGAAAACAAATCGGTTTGTATTTTTGATCAAAATATTTTCTCGTTCAAGCTCGAGTTTAGATATCATTGAATTCCATGAGTTTGAATTCTCAATCTTTAAGGTCAATCTCAAGGATTGAGTAATATCAGTCTTAAAAGCTGATTTTTAATCTTTTAAGGAGATTATCCTTTCTGGGGATCTGATTCATTAGTCTTATCAAGCTAATTTGCACGGTGCCTCCCCATTGTACGAGATAAATCCTTCTCATGGTTAGGATAAATCTAACCACTTGGCGACCCTGTTTGATGCTGAGGTCCGTGGATTTCCTGCTGATTTTAGAGATGACTTTTCTAGATTTTTCGTCAACCTACAGCTGGTCTGAACGACAACTTCATGACCTAAATCAAGAAGCGCGTGTCTTTTTCGGAAGACTTTACTTCCTTCAAATGATGGAATTGATTCATCGTGTAGATCCATCTATTCTTTCAAATATATTACAGTAAATCGGGTAAAACTGATTAGTATCATCCAAAACAAAAGTACCTGCAATAATCTTGTACAAAGATATGTGATAGATAGTTTTTAATTGAATAACTTGGTACATTCTCCCCACACTTAGTTTCTTTCTTTGCCTTTTTATTCTCCTTTATTCCATTTTAAATGAATTCAAGCATTTTAGGTTGTTTCTCAATTTATGTCCTTTTCGAGGTAACGATAATTTCGGTATTATCACCTAGTTTTCACCGTTCATAAATATGTATAAACATGATTTTGACTTCATTTAATTGAAAATTTTTCAAATTTTCACAAAATTTGGCAAATAAACCAAGTATAAACCTGAGAGAATTTATAACCCTTCCCCACACTTAAGATCATGCAATGCCCTCATTTGCATGAAATCAGACTATAATTTAAATTCATGAGGGTGATTAGCGTAGAAAAGTGATTAAAAATACCGAGTTTGCAAACATATTGTTATTTCACATTTGATTTTTTGCGTCTTGTCAAAATCAGTAGCTTTTGCTGAACTTCATGACAGTCTTTGAAAGTGCGCTGTTTTACCCTGTTGTGTACATAACATAAAATACAAACATATATATACATATTTTTGAAGTTTGGTATATAACCCCACGTTCAAAAATTTATAAAATATAATATTTTTGGCATACTTTAGATCAATAATATTAAAAATAATGATAACAAAATTTGTCGCCCTGCCATTGGGTAAAGCAATTTCGGCTTAATGACCTAGTCTTCAACTCACGACGAATTTTAGAAATCATTTTTTTCAACTTAATGAATTAAAGTAAATTTTGTTTTTAAAATTCACACAAAACTTAAATTAAAAAAAACATATTAATTTTATATAAAACCTACAAAACAAAAATTCAGAATGGAGGGAGAAAACTAGTTCTTTAGTGTCTGCTAGTGGAAAAGACCACTCGGATTCCATTCTCGGAACTACACGAGAACAGAACAACTAACTCTAGATAGCATTTTCTTTTTAGAACACTTGAATCTCCCCACACTTAGGTAGCTGTGGTGTCAAAATTGTGATTAACTTCATCGTCAATTTCTCTTGGTCCATAATCAACTTGCATATCTGTGACTTTCTCTTTAAGCCATTGGTCGGATTCCTGTGTAATATCCACAATTTCAACTAGCTTCACCTTTTCTTTAGGCGATAGATTGGATACTAACCGGTTACATAACTTAAAGTTCCCCTTGGTTATAGCATCGCGAATCCGTTTAATAAGTTTCTTCATTGAACTATTAATAACGGGATTATCTAATTTCGTATCAACAACGGGGTCCTTTGTTATTGGGTTATCATTAGGTGTTACTTCATTTTTCCCACACTTAGGCGTTTCATTATTGCTAAGCACTGCCGTTGGAGTTGGTAAAACAACATGGTTATTACCAATCGTTTTTATTGGTTCAACGATTTTGGTTGGTGGAGGTTTAGATTTTCGAATCATAAAGGTGATCGATTTGTCACCACTTTTAAGTGTCATTCTTCCATTTCCTACATCAAATAACGCCCCGGTGAACGCAAAGAATGGCCGACCTAAAATTAGAGGAATGTTTGGGTCCTCTTCTATGTCAATGACAATGAATTCGACTAGAAAGGTTAAATTGCCTACTTGAATGGGTAGGTTGTTAGCAATTCCAACTGGGTGCTTAATGGTTTGATCAAGGAGTCGAACACTCATATCAGTTGGACTTAACTTACCTACTCCTAATCTCTTATATAAGGAAAGAGGCATAACACTCACACTTGCACCTAAATCTGCCAATGCATCATACATGACACAATCACTAAGTAGACAAGGAACAATAAATTCACCCGGATCACCTACTCTAGGTGGAGGTTTTGGTGGAACTGTCTTCACCGGGTTTACTTCTACGGCTTTTGTTTCTTGTACTTTCTTATTCTTTTTCTTCTTCTTCTTTCCAGAAGTATCACAATCTTTATTTCTTATTACTTGCTCATACTCAACTCCTTTTCTTGGAAACGGGATGGGTGGTTTGTATGGTGTCACCACTGGCTTTACATACTCGGGTGGTGGTGGTGATGTAACTTCTTCATTGTTACTCACATCTAGAACCTTCCCATCTTCTGGAACTGGTTTTTCAGAATTTGTTGACACCATATTAACATTCTCTTTCCGATGATTTACTTTAGTATTACTCGGTAGCTTTCCTTGTTCCCTCTCACTCATCATGCTAGCAAGAGTACCTACGTGTTTTTCTAGATTCAAAATGGAAGCTTGTTGAGTTCTTAATGACTGATCAAACCTCTCGTTCGTTTGGGTTTGAGTTTCAATAAATTGTGTTTGAGATTCAACTAGCTTGAATACCACGTCTTCCATATTTGACTTTTTCTCTTCAGTTTGTTGTTGTGGTTTATATAAGCCAGGTCTTTGTTGATTGAAAGTGTTGTTTTGAGTTGGTTGGTTATTCGGACCTTGTTGGTTATACCAGTTATTTTCGGGTCCTTTTGGATTGTAAAGAATGTTTTGATTTCGATTGAAGTTTAGCTTTGGCGGTTGATAATTATTTTGATAATTATTTCCCGGCCTTTGGTTCATATAGAAAACATTCTCTCGTTGTTCCATGGTTGGTTCAATGTGACAATCTTTCAATAAGTGTGGTCCACCGCATAGCTCACAACTGATTCGTATTGCGTGAATATCTTTATTCATCTTTTCCATTCTTCTTTCGAACGCATCTATTTTTGCGGAAACGGAATCAAAGTCATGGCTAGAATCGGCTCTAGCCGCTTTAGATGATCGAAAGATATCTTTTTCTTGGTGCCACTCATGCGAGTGGGAGGCTGTGTTATCAATAATTTTGTAAGCTTCAGTTGCGGTTTTCTTCATAATGGATCCACCGGCTGTTATGTCGATGTCTTTTCGTGTAGCAACGTTGACACCTTGGTAGAATATTTGTACTATTTGGTAAGTGTCTAAACCGTATTGAGGACATCCTCTCAACATCCTTCCGAATCTTGTCCACGCCTCATATAATGTTTCATTTGGCTTTTGCGTGAACGTAACAATTTTTCCTTGAAGTCTCACGGCTTTGGATGCCGGAAAGAATCGTTTAAGAAATTTTTCAACTAAAACATCCCATGTGTCAATCACCCCTTCAGGTAACGATTCTAACCAATCTTTGGCTTCTCCCTTTAAAGTCCAGGGAAACAACATGAGATAGATCTGCTCATCTTCCACTTCTCGGATTTTGAATAGTGTACAAATTCTATTAAACGTACGAAGATGTTCGTTTGGGTCTTCATTCGGCGCACCACTGAATTGGCATTGGTTAGTTACCATGTGTAGAATTTGTCCTTTGATTTCATAATCTGGCGCATTAACTTCTGGCTTAATAATGGCGTGACCTTGGCCAGTTCGTTTAGCTCTCATTCGGTCTTCCATACTTAGAGGTTCTAGATTTTCCATGATTGGATTTGTTGTATCCGAATCACTAGAGGATTCTGATTTAATGGTTTCTTCCTCAACAATCTCTGTTTGAATGATTGGCAGTTCCGGAGGAATAATTAGTGGATCAGGATCTCGGAATTGTCCCCGAGTATTCTCCGGATTCTCAATTGTGAGGTTGGTTTCAAAAACTGGATTATCGGAAATTTGAGTTTGAGTATTTGGTCGATTTGATGACGATTCTAAAGAAAAATCAACGGCGGCGATATTTGCTAAATGTCTTGATCGAGTTACAGGTGGTGAACGTATGACCGGCGGCGAACGTCTTGCTCGGTGCATTCACAGAATATCCTATTAGTTATAAAAATAATAAGAAAAACTTAAATAAGCTATCCAATTAATAGACTTTTCTGATTTTTGCCCACGTTTCGAATAGCCAAAAGATGCAGCAGAGGGGCAGGATTCGTTTGGTCTCAATATAATTGAGGACTGTTTGGCTCCAACAACCCGTTCCACGTACAAATCCAACTATTACTACGAACCAGAAAAATGTCAACGTCTATTAACTTAACCGTTTAAATAATTTTTCTTTCCATTTGGAGAATTAGATAAGAAATAGAGAAAATTTTAAGTCCTAAAAACTAGAGCGTCGAGAAATAAGAAAGAAAAAGATTGCGCGTCGAAAAGTGTCGAAAAATAAAAAAAATTGAAAAATAGGCGTCGTAAAAGAAAAATAAGAAAGTAGCGCGAAAAATGGCGTCGCAAAATTCTAAAGCACCTAAATCTTAGTCTAAGGAAAGCACTTAAGGGATTTTACGGCAAATCTAAAATACTAAAAATTAAAACTATAACTACGAACTAAGAAATATATAACAAAAAAAAAATAAAACTTACAAAATATAAGGTATTATCTAAGAATATAAAAATAGATTTCTAACTTACAAATTTAAACTACAAGTTTAAAATACGAGTATAACTTAAACTTAAAATAAACTATAAGTTAAAAGAAAACAATAAAAATAAAGTTTTTTTTTTTTTACTATAGAATATCTTATATATTTAAATATTTATCTATATGTCATTTGGAACCTTGCCAATTATTGTCAAATTGTCTAGATCCGTAAATTTCCCATTTGCCTACATATTTTCAGCCCTCCGCACCGACAGTTTCACGTGGTTACGAAAACCTAATACTGTGATTGCCAAGATCAATCTGATTTGTAAAAAAAAAATATTATTATTTTATATATATATTACACCGTAATTGTAGAATGACAAGAATTAATGTTAGCCACACAAGAATTAGATGAGTAGTTCGATGCTTAAGTTTTGGTGTGGTCCACTAGTCACGAAAAGAAAGAAGAGGAAAAAGAGAGCACTACATCATTTCAGTGTAACTCTTGTTCTCTTTTATTTCTATTTTTAATTTACAATTACAATTAGAACAATACTACAACAAAAGAGAAATGATATCAATTAAAACTTACCTCTTACTAAAATTTTAACAAAATTTATATTTAAAGGACAAGTGTCCCCGAAATTACTTTTTTTTATATGGCGTGTTAAGTTGTGGTTTGGTGCATTTATCGGTGATAAATATATAGATCGAATTACACATTTACATGCACGTGATAGCTAGTGTGACAAGGATAACCTAAAGGATAAGATCAAACATTTTTTAATATTATATTACGGTGTGTATCATTTTTGCTGTTTTCACCAAACCACACTACTACTAGTCACAGGGCTGAAGGGACTGCTAAAGGCAATAGTAAAAGAGAAAAAAAAAAAATTCTTCATCATCGTTTTTTTTTACAAATATAAATTAAAAATATAGCGTTTTTTCGATCCCCCGGCAGCGGCGCCAAAAACTTGATGATGTAGCGTGAGGGTACGAAATAGTATTATTTTTAATACAAAATACTACAAAATATGACACAAGTTTTATTAATTTACGGATGGGATATACCTAAACCTTGCTACAACACTATAGGCAGTGTACCTAATCGTAGAGTAGTGTAGTTTTTAGTAAGTCCGGTTCGTTCCACAGGGAGCTGGTGATACTTACTATATTTTTAACTATATTTATACAAAATATATATAATTATATAAGTAGTAATATTATTATAAAAGGGGGGTTTTACCGTTTAATGACCGGTTTGTCGATTCTATATTTTAAGCGTAAAGATAAATGACGATAATTAAAGTGCGTAAAATAATGACAATAAATAAAATGACAGTAAATAAAATTGCGAGTAATAAAATGACAGTAAATAAAGATACGATGAGAAATATAATAAAAGAATTATGCTTATTTAAACTTCCGTAATCATGATGTTTGACGTGTTGATTTTAATTTATTACCATGGGTTAATTGTCCTTTGTCCTGGTTTATTTGATACGTCTATCTAGTTTTTGTCCATAATAGTCCATCGGTCATAAAAATAAAGTGCGAGTATCCTCGTCAAATTACCCTTATACCCGAAGTCAAATATTCCAACTGATTAAGGATTTAAACTGTGACGCAGTTATCACTTCTGTCAACAATTACACCAGTTATCACTGTATGTAATCCACCCCTGTTTTAATTAGTTTATGAATATTAATTCATCCACTTGATCAGAATGAATAATCAATTACCCAACCCAATTGATTAATTAAATGATTATAACAGATTCCATATGAACATCACTAAATAGGACAACCATAATCATTATTAATTATTAGGTTAATTAATTTGAAGATAGGTTCGACAGACTCCAATGAGTTGTCACTCAATTAGACAATACCCCCCATCTATTAATAGTCAATAGTTCAATTTCCACAAGTGTCGGTCTTTTGCCCAAACCTTAATTATGGTCCAAAGTTCAATAACCCCTTCTTAATATTTTAGCCCAACATCACGATTACTTCGGCTCAAATAAGCATAATAATAACTTAGTTACGATACATTAATTTAAAAAGGAAGAACATAACTTACAATGATTATTTATAGCGTAGCGTTACACGGACAGAGTTTCGACTTACACACTCAAACGATCTCTATCATAAATCTTATTATTATCATAATTTAAACTTAAAATTAAGATTATTGTTATATCTTATTACATTAACATTATGATAGAGATATAGAATATAGATATTGATAATTGATATTGATATTTGATCGGATAAAAAAAAAATAGAAAAGTTGATCGAAAAAAGGTCTCTCTAATTTTGATCGTCAATCATCCTTTCGAAATTAGAAATTGATTTTTCATTTACGACCCCTGAACTATGCTCAATTAACAACTTTTTATTATTTAATATTATTCTTATTATGAATTATTTAAATATTATATTTTATTCTTGTGCATAGTTGACTCGTAATTTTTACACCGTTGCGTCGAGCGCTGAAAGTTGGTTCATGTCCCGGTTTCGGATTTTCGAACGTCCTTGCGTACTATTTAATATCTTGTACTTTGCGTTTTGTAACTTGTACTCTTGTCATTTTTAGACGTTCTTCATCAATAATTTGAACCTTTTTTATTGTATCTTGTACTTTTGAGCTTTTTGGACCTTTGTGTCTTCAATTCGTCGTTTTCGCCTTTTGTCTTCGCACTTATTTAAAATAAACGAATATTACTTGAAAATGGAACAATTGCAACTAAAATCTTGTCTTTCTTGGGGGATTTTGCTATGAAATATATGTTCCTTTTTAGCCTTATCAAGAATGGATCTATTATAGCGTTGGCCTCCAATCTCGTTCAACATGCTCGAACCAAGCATATTGAAATAGATTGTCATTCTGTATGTAAGAGATAAGATCAAACTTGGTGCTGTTCAACCAGAAGTTAAACAGAAGTTAGCAATTGACCAGCAAACTGCACCCTCTCCAACTAATCAACATCAGATCAACTTGATACAAGCCTGCATAGGACGATTAACTTCTCAGCAATACAACCACCATGCCAAAGCATTTACTTATTGTACCGTGATGAAAATTACTTAGGGTTGTTAGAAGTTGTTGGAAAATTTGTTAGTGGCAATTAAGTGCCTATTTTTTCCTTTAGCTCATTTCATAGCTTATATATTGTACATCATGTCATCTCTCATTTTCAAGTTCAATTACATTTCCAAATCTCCCAATTTCGTTTCACTATATTCATTGTTAATCAAATTTGTTAATCTAACAATTGTTTGATTCATTGCTTTTGAAAGTGAATCAATTTTTGTTATTCACTTTATAGTTGCTTATGAAGTGAGAAGTTAACTTGTTTATTTAACTGCTATAGAATGTAAAGGTAACATATATTCATTTATTGTTAATCTAACAATGGTTCCATTGCTTTTGAAAGTGAATTAATATGTTATTACTGTCACAATTTTGATTAACTTTATAAGTTTTTTACTCAATGTTTACAGAATGCAAACATTTTTCACCAAATGATAAACTACACAAACCAAAATACAGATGCCACAGTGAAGAAAAAAAATATTACATACAAACAAAGAAGAAAAAAGAAAATCACAGAAGTCTTAATCATGAAAACAAAACAAATGCATTGCCTCTTTCCTAGCACATGACTGCAAACAATGGTGCCATGATCAACAAAATCCCAATCGTCATCACCGTATTCGCACTATTGCCCTGACCGTTATTAGATTTGGAAGGCGTAGTCGTAGAAGGTGTAGTTGACGTCGGTGTGGTGGACGGTGTGGTGGATGGTGTGGTAGACGGTGTGGTGGACGGTGTGGCAGAGCTTGAAGATCCCACATTGATTGCGAGTTTCATCCCCGAACTGCAGTGGCCAAATGATGGACAAGCAAAGTACATTGGGCCTGGTTGTGTTAGTTGAATTGTCGTTGAGCCGCCTGTGTGTGATTGGATCGCGTTGCTTGTGTCACAATTATCATAATCCGATTTAGACAGAACGTCCACACCGTGACTGCTAGAGTAACTGAAAACTGCCAAGAAACAATTGTATTGTAATAATATATGAATGAATTCAAGTAGTGTTGAGTGGGGTCAGTTAATCGCACCGAATGTACATGTGAATCATTTAGCATTCAGCGCGTTTATCACTAAATGTACATGTGAATCATTTAGCATTCAGCGCGTTTATCACTAATTAAATGTTGATTCAACATTTAGCGCGTTTGTCGCAGCTAAATGTGAATCATTCAACATTGAGTGTGTTTGTTTGTGGCATCCACAAATTATATATAGTATAGTTCTGTATTATTATTCAGGAATACATTGCTTTTATATAAAGACGTCGCCGAATTTCAGTTCATAACCTAAATTGGCGCTTAGGCTGCGTTTGGTAAAACTGAATGATTTAGCGCTGAATGGTTCATAGTCTGAATGATTCGATGTCTCTAAATAAACTTGGTTGTGAATAAAAATAAGTTGTTTGATAATCATACATTGTTTTTTTACATGTTTGTTATCTGGTTATGATATGAGGGTATTACAAAAAATTAGGTGGTTAATGGTTAAGAGAATGTTTCAACTCCGAATGGTTCAACAGTGAAACTGAACCATTAAGTATCATATGTCATTTAGAGTCAGAAACAAACGCATTGAATGCTCCAATATTCAATGTTGAACATTCAATCAAGAGGTAAACAGACACCCTTAATTTCACTTCATTTGTAGTTTGGCAGTTGCACTTTAACATGATAGTAAAATAAAACCAAATTATAATCAGAAAACTTACGAAGTGTGTCCCCGACGTTAAACGTGTTACTTGCAGCCCAAGTAGTATAATCTCCGAAATTGGTCCAACCATTGCTATCACCGACGATGTGTTGCACCGCATAAACTGATGGCGCCGCAATGGCTAATATTGAAATAAGATAGAATTTAACCATTGCCATAGATAACTAGATTTATGTGTAAGGTTAAGTTGTGGAAGCTAGTGTTGTGGTTGTGACTAAATCAATGAACAAAAGTATTCTTATATATAGGCACAAAATTGAGCTAATTTTATAGTTAACACGTCATCATTAAACTATAGATAACTAAAATAAATGGTTTCATAATGTATATGTAGCAGATGGAATATTTGACTATTTCATGCATACTTGCTACTAACTTTATTTCATGCATACTTGCTACTAACTCTTACCTAATGCCCTTTTAATAAAAATAGATCTAACCCACTCCTTGCCCACAAAAAGGTCATAAACCATATATTGCCTATATGAAGCATAGGTTTATAAAATTCTGAGAGTAAACTGTCTACACTGCCATTCTACTCTCCCCTATATGAAACTATAACGATTAAATAGAAGTAAATAATAATTAAATAAGAGTATTTTTCTAAATTACTTTGCTCAATATACTTTAAACCTAACTATGAAATGTATAGTTATCGGTTATCACCTATATTATGCAAGAAAACATGCCCTTATAAAATATATGTATTTATCCCGGTTCAGTATTGGTTAGTTTATTTTAAGATTTATCGGGTTGTTAGGGGAGGCTCGTCGATATAGTTTTTGTATAGATTGTTGATTTCTAGGTGCGAGCTTTTTGTTTCCCCCGTTCTCTTGTATCCTCTGTTGAAGGCGTTTTCTTTTGAAAAACAACCTCGTTTCTAGTTTCTATACGAGTTTTAGTTATTTTTGAAGAAAGGATATATGTATTTATCAGTTATCACATATATACACCTAAGACCTAAGTTGAAATTATTTGAATGGCCTAATCCGGATTTGGTTGGTAATTGGTAAAAAGATGCACCAACCATATATTATCATCTTGAGGTTGCTTCCTATAATTATTAATTGGTCGTTTTTTTGTTTTATTTTCTCACGAGAAGCTAGAAATTTATTAAAAATTAAACATTTTAGTGTTGAATTAGGTTTATAATTGTGTAATTATGTATGTGTAATATAATTACAACTTTTATGAGCAATTTAACAAGTGGCAAAGTAATTGGCCATGACCATGACTCACATCTAAAATATCCAAACTCCTTTTATAAGCTAATATTCATCTAAAAATTTAAACAGAACTTGCTTCTAGAGTGTATTCTCAACTCATATTCATCTTCATACAACATTCAATGTTCTGGTCTACTAGCTAAACGCAAAAGAACTATATTTTAATATTAAATAGAGACATAGTTAGATTTTTAAATGGTTGTAAAGCAATAAACCCAATTGCAGCTCAAGTTAAGCTTGTTAGCTCGAAGAAGAAGGGGACACTCAAGTTTATAACAAACAATTAAATTTGTTCACCCACCGATGTGGGATCCCAAACCCAACTAATGAGGATCATTGCATTAAGTTCCAACACATGGGACTCAAAATGTTGAAGCGGACACAAGATGGGCCAATCAACTTGGACAATTGGGTCAGAGCCTTTAGGAATGACATGTAAAACTTCTGCGGAACTCGCAAGATCAAATGTGCAATGGGTTGCCAAGGTGGCGAAAACCAACGCCCATTTTTTGAGTCATGCAGCGTTGCCCAACGGCTTCCTTGGGTGTGGGTGGGATTTCCACAGAAGGAGCACCGTACATTTCCAGATATTCTTCGGGTGTGTGCCGAAAGATTTACCATTGCTCATCTCTAAAACAACATCAATATTCAAGAAAGTATAGACATATCAAACAAGCTAAAACTGTCATCAATCTATTCCATAACAAAAATGAAGTAAAAAGTATCTCAAAGTAACAACTTAATTAGTCTCCCGAAACATCCTATAAATTAGAGAATATAACAATAATAAATAAAAAAAAACTCAACATCTCTAAAAAGAAGACTGACACAAATACATAAAGCACACAAATAAGAAACGAAATTTACACTTTCAAGACGTTTTCGAATACATAGAACAACTCCATTATTCTAGTATGCTTCTGCCATTCTAAAAGTGTTTGATAAAGATGATGACAGGAGAAAGTAGAGACCAAGCGATTCACTTGCCACCTAAAGTAGGAAAGTGACTTGGATCTTCGATTTTTGGGGCTTCAGGAGCGTAGCTTGATGAACCACCTTGGTTGTAACGTCCACCTCCTCCACCTCTAGGGCCCCGCCCACGTCCACGACCACCAGAAGTGTAGGTTTTTTCACCCGCAGCAGGTTTCAAAAACTCATTGATGCTGAGAGACTGCAAAAAAAAATGCCGAAACAAAAAGTAGAATATTAGGTAAATGCAATTTAAGTAGTTTACTTATAAATCAGGGTCAACTATTTACAAAACAATGACTTTAATAACGGATAAAAGAATATTTGGGTCAGCCAGCACCCCCCGGCCTCGCATGTAATGGGCCTACACAAGAAATATTGCATGTACTGAACCTAACTGCCCCGCCCATTTTGACACCTATGAAACCTATGGATTAATTACATATAGGTGCCAGATAGCACCGTTATCTTAACAACATTAACTGGGTTCACACCGACCAAACTTTAATAATTCGATTACAAAAACAAGGGAAAACTCGGACTGCAAAAGTTTAAATTAGTTGAGGCCCACAAAATGGTCACAAAATATAGATATGATTACTCTCTACAATTGAAAGTCACACAAATGTTTTCAGCAGCTAACACCTTCTAAATTTTTTCATTAATAATACTAGATTAGCATTTAGTTTTTATGACCTTATCCAATACAGAGTACGTTAGTTATCCTAAAAGCTCACAGCTTTAACATTTACCCATTGAACCCGCACCCAATTCAAAGGTATCCAAAGGTAAAAGAACGATATCCACACGCTCGAATGAAGTGCATTACCTTCTTGGCTCTCTCTTCTTTCTCAGCAATCTCTTTACGCTTATCCTTGTCCGACCCCTATTACATGATCAATTCAAAGAAACTGGTCAATACAATGTAACAAGTGCCACGTCTAGATCCTTTAGAGTTTTAGTATAATTGTTGATCGAGAATTTAAAACCAAATATATATACGAAGATTTGGAAAAAATTTAAAACCGTACCAATTTAGCAAATATCTCATCGTTGCTCTTCTTGTTGGAGAGCGGCTGCATGGATGCAAGCTCCTTGTCAACTTCCACCTTCCTTTCTTCAGTCTTAAGGGCCTCTAACGTTTTCCTCTTATCCTCAAGAACCTTTTGATATTCTTCAAGAGTCATCTCCTGAATTAAAAAAAAAAAAAAAAAACATCAGTATACATATAGATACACAAAGTAAACCAAAACAATGCCAATAAGCAACATAGAAATATATAAAAAAAATGCCGTCATTGAAGATAGATTTCCGTATTTTAGCTTTGTGCTTGTTTTATTGCCATTAATAGATACATAGCAATTGCGAACCAAAACAAAACTTTGTATCGTATAAACAGATAAATCACCTTTTTCTCGGGCTCTTTGTCCTCAGCTTCATTTGCAGCATTTTCCTTTTTCTCGTCTGCAGCCTCTTCCTCTGGCACTGGCTTATCAGAACCCACAGTTTTCTCCCCTTCAATCACAGCTTCCTCGATCTCCCTATGAGGAAGCATAGTAAACATTAAACATCAATATTTAAATATTAATAATAATTATATATTATAATATAATTTATAATTATAATTTATAATTATAACTAATAATAACAACAAAAACGAAACAAGTAAAGTTTACAACTTCAACCTATTCTACCGACTTGAGTTATTTGGTATATATCATTATATCACTAATGTCAATTGGGTAAACTAAAATAGTTGAAAAAAGTGTCAGAAACATGTCAAAAGTCGCCCAAAGTGTTTTTTCAAAGCAGATGACCTACCAAAACAAACGATCACCTACTATTAAAATCAAAACAGATATAATGATATTGTTAATACAGTTTATACTTAATACTTAATACTTATAAGCAGTGTTGTAAATCTCCTTATTTCTCCCCGAGATCTCTCCGAGATCTCGTTTTTGGAAGGCCGCCGAGATCTCGTTTTTGGAAGGCCGCCGAGACGAGATGTCCATCTCCCGAGATTTCTCGATCAACAGGGTCAAACTTGGTCAAAGCCACGATTTCTCGAAATTTCTTGCTCATTTCTCATAAAATCTCGCAATTTTTCGGATTTTCTCGCTCATTTCTTGGATTTTCTTGTATACATATATTGATTTACTTGTATATTTATATATCAAAAAAACTAAAGAGTCAACGTTCGAGATCTCCTCGATATTTTTTTCGAGATGCCGAGATCTCCCAAAAAAAAAGTCCAAACGAGATCTCCCCCGAGAACCGAGATCTCCAACCTTGCTTATAAGGTAGTACTACTAAATTTCAACTTGCAGGTCAACACAGCCAATCTAACCAATTTCAAACTATCAAAATTTACTCATTTTAACCTAAACACGTACTCCCCCCGTCCCAATTAGATAGTCCTGGTTTCCTTTTTTGTCTTTTTTGTCTGTCCCAAATTAATAGTCCACTTCCATAAATAGATGAGAATAATTGGTTGAAATACTTTTATATCCTTACTTTATTTAAATAAGACAAAAATGTAGTAGTAAAAGGGGTAAAAGTGGAAAGTAGACAAATAAGTACATGTGTCAGTCACTTTTTCACTTTTGTTTAAATTGTGTGTTTTTTGTCTACGGACTATTAACAAGTAATTAGCCAATAGTTTAAAGAAGGTAAAATACTGAGTAATTTCATCAGACGGAGTTCCCCAGTTGCCGCGACCAGATCCCTCTCGCTTGAACTCATTCCTACACAGAGTATAACAAGTGATTGATATAACACAAAGCATAGCAACACTTGCAATCAAGTAATCCAAAAAAATTAAAAAACTCAACTAAAAAACAACATATAACATAAAGATTATCAAACAAACTAAGAACAAGTGGAATGAACTTTACCCTCGACCAGTCCCGCTGCGACGTTCATACGGTCGATGTTGACGATCACCATCCTCCAAATCTCCATTAGTAAAACCGCCACGTCGTGCACCGCGAAAACCACCACGGGGAGCACCATAACCACCACGTCTCTCATTGCCCTTCCCAGAGTCAGACTCATCAACAGCACCTTGATCCCCAGATACCCCTCTGTTACCGAATGAATTATCATTGCTACCCGGGTCCCTATTATAACCACCACCACCACGACCCCGCCCATACCCACGGCCACCACCACCACCACGTCCTCCACGTCCACCTTCGTTTCTAGCCTCTCTCACTGCTCAAAAAATATTCTTTCATACATCAGAAAGAATCTAAATAACACATTACAGATTTGAACATTGTTAATTTTTAAACTATTGCAGTTAATTTTTATATATTAATCAGTACATAAACTTAATCAATAGATGTTATTATAGCCAATGACTCCCCAAAAATAATTTTTTAAGTAAATTCATATACTTATATGTTTGATTTATTTAGTGCTAATGATTGTTATATTAATTTGATATTAATTAATAATAATAAGAACAAAACATATAGTAGCATACCAAAATATAAATCAAAATTCAAGCTTTAATCATATGAATAAATAAAATTAATTGCATATAAATGTCTTACCAGCTTGAGCCGGAGGAAGCGGCTTGGACGGAAGCTTAGCCGACGGCTTAGTAACAGCCGATTTAGCAGCCGGAGTATCGACTTGAGTCTTTTTAACAGGTGCAGAAGCAATCTTCTGCACAAGTTGTGACACGTCATCGTTATCATCACCTCCTAGCAAATCAAAAGGGTTCGCAGTCGCCATTTTTAATGGTTTGTTGTTTAAGAGTAAAAGTACTCTTTGATAAAAAGTTTAGTAACGGATGAATAACTAGTTCCAGTTGAAAATCGTCATGTTTGATTGAGATTATTATTGACTAATAAAAACCCTAATTTGATTGATTTTAGAATTGATATTTTGAGATAAAGGGGAAGAGATAGAGTAGAAGGGGTTTGGTGGAAACCCTAGCCGCAATGTAATGTCAGTGAATGTGAATGAGAATGCAAAGTACTCCGTATCTATCTTTACTATTTCAAGGTGCTAGTCTCACATTTTCTTACACCACTTTGACATTTTCTTGTAGAGGTAAATTCAGGGTTCTTTTTTACCTTTTTCTTCCAATATTAATTGGGAGGTGAACTATTTTTCAATCTATATATACTTCTGTTTGATAAACTCACAATTATACTTTTATTGAAATGGCTCGTGGAACTACGAGTTTGTTTAAACGAAATTGTTTAATGATATGTTTACCTTTTTCTTGTCGCTCTGAAATCATACGTATCAGATATCCAGTTTGCATCATAGTGACCTTCGATCACTGCAGGATATCAGTTATATTGCAGCCCGTAATCCCCAGTGTATCCCAAGTATTGGAATGTAACCTAGTTATACAACTCCAGTGAGACGTACTAGAATCACTCGTGCATCTACTTAGCTTGCTTACAACATATGATAAGTTGGGTCGAATACAACTCATTAGATATATTAAGTTGCCAATAATTTTTGAGTACTCAAACTGGTTAACAAGTTCTCCTCAGTTCTTAGGTAGATGTTGACTCGTGTCAACATGAGTCATAGCTATATTTGAGTCATTTGCATTGAACTTCTCAAGAATCGTATCCACATTATGGGTTTGACTTAAAACAAGTCCACTTTGGGTTCGCGTGATTTGTAATCCCAATATCACATCTGCTAAACCCATGTCTTTCATGTCAAATTTCGATTTCAACATGTCTTTTGTAGATTTAATTATCTTCTCACTACTACCAACAATGATTATGTGATCTACATATGTACAAACATAACATATTCACTTGGTTTGTCTTTCACGTAAACACACTTGTCACATTCATTGATCTTAAATCCTGAATTAGACCTGACATGATCAAACTTTTGGTGCCATTGTTTGGGAGCTTGTTTAGTCCAAACAAAGATTTAACAAGTTTACAAACTTTCCTTTCTTGTCCAGCTATAAACCCTCTGGTTGATCCATGTAAATCTCTTATTTGAAATTTCCATTTCGGAAATCTGTTTTCACATCCATTTGATATACTTCTCGAATTCCAAATGGCGATAATGGCAAGTACCAACATGATGGAGGTTTTTCGCGTTACATGTGAATACGTATCAAAGTAATCTAAACCTTCTCGTTTTCTATATCTTTTGATCACTAACATTGCCTTATACTTGTCAATATTGTCATATGGCTTCATCTTTTGCTTGAAGATCCATCGATAGCCTAGTAGCTTACATCCCGGAGGAAGATCCAATAATTCCTAGGTTTGGTTTTGTAAGATAGAATATATTTTACTTTTAATGGCCTCCTTCCATTTAGATCCTTTCGAGGAAGTTACAATTCACGGTAGATTGTAGGTTCACTTTCAATCATGAAAGTATGAATATCAGGACCGAAAGACTATTATATCCTTGCTCTGTTGCTTCATCTGTGACGACCCGGAAATTTCCGACCAAATTTAAACTTGATCTTAAGCTGAAACCGACACGATAAGCAAAGTCTATTAAACCGAGCCTCATAATGTTGGAACTATTTTTCATGAATGCATTTGACCTTTCATTAATCCCGACGATTCACGAACAATTGTTGTAAATAAATATGTAATATAAACATATTAAATTTTCTTACAAGTTAAAATATTAACTGTTCGATAAATGTTATCATATGATATATGGTTATTAAATGTTACATAGTTAAACTTACTTATAAATTTCAAATATAACTACTATATCACGTACATAAAAATAAATATTAATAGTAACATCAGTAGTAATAATATTATTATATATAACATATAAATATAAAATTTGTTATGTAGAGTTGTTATAATATTATCATTATCAATTTTATTAATAACATTAATATCATTATAATTAGTAGCATTATTAGTATCTTTGATGTTACTTAATATAATTATAATTATTAGTTATTAATTCATTATTTACTAATATTTAAAAAAAAAGAAAAAAAAAGAAATCGTGTACATAGAATTGGAAAAGCAGAGTTGTTTCAGGTCTCTTTCCAACTATAGATGGTTGTTAAATTCGCACAATTAAGATTCTATCTTCACAGCAAAAATCCAAAGTCTGTTAGAAATATATTCAACCTTTTTATTTTTTATTTTATTTTTCTGTGCAAGATTGAAATCGATTCCTTTGTCAATACAAAACAAAAACTTGGTCATATCATTTGTACTACTGATTACCGTCAATATAAAGTGCCATAAACTTCTGCAAATCGAGATGGAGAATTAAAACTCAATATAAAGCTCGATATACACTCTTCTTCAACTTTTTGGCAAAAACTCAATTTCGAATCAAATTTTAAAATATAAAAATGCAGTTATGTTTAGAATCTGATACTCAAACTATCTGCAAGTTTTTAATTTCCAATTTCTTGTATTGATTTCCAATTTGCAAGTCAAAGTTTTGGGTTAAAAAAATTCAACAAGTGTTCTTGGATCAAATTCGATTTCATGTTTCTGTTTTAGGATCAATTGATGCTTTAAAAAGTTTCTAGTAATGGTTTGAAATCTATTTCATGTAGAATTCTCTAACAAAAACGAGTTTATAGTCAAAATCGTGATTATTTTTTTTATTCACATTCGCTGCACAGCAGCACTCTCTTTTTTCTTTTTTCTTTTTCAATTCCTTTAAATACTAATTATACTCAATATCCATTTTAAATCCTTAAACTAATAAAGTAATTCATTGTTACTTGATTCTGATTACGGATCAAATTAAATCTGTTAAAGTTGGAGAAGAAATAAGAACACAGGAAAAGACGGGTTATATTTATATTTTTGGGTAGAATTCCAGGAAAATGTAAATGGCTGGATAGTTTGAGTGTTGGGTCGGTGAGCGGGAGGTCGCGGGTTCGAGCCCGTTTCAGGGCATTTATTTTTAGAAAAAGCTTATTTGAGGTAGTTATCCTATTTTTATTACTATCATTTCCTTATTATTATTATTATTATTATTATTATTATTATTATTATTATTATTATTATTATTATTATTATTATTATTATTATTATTGGTATTGGTATTGGTATTGTTATTATCATTATTATTGATTATCGTTATTATTATGATAATTATTATTAATTCTTAAGAATTAGAAGTATAATTATTATTATCATGTATCTAATTAATAGTAATATCATTATTGTTATTACTAATATTATCATTAAGTATTATTATTATTATTAGCATTATTATTGTAGTATTATGATTATCATCATTAATGTGATTACGAATATATTAATGTTACGAAATTAATAATAAAAGTGATATGATAAAAAAAATTTATGAAAAATGATTATAATTATTTGAATACAAGTACAATTATGAATACGATTACGAATTTAAGTTATAGAAACTGTAGTCAT
Organism: Rutidosis leptorrhynchoides; assembly: GCF_046630445.1. NCBI lineage: Eukaryota > Viridiplantae > Streptophyta > Magnoliopsida > Asterales > Asteraceae > Rutidosis > Rutidosis leptorrhynchoides. The sequence goes on from NC_092338.1 coordinate 143,856,403, forward strand.
AAGATTAGAGATTATATACGAAATTTATGATAAATCTGATTTGTATTATTAATAATGTTAATATTATCATTATATTTTAATGTAAAAGTATCATTTTTATTATTATTATCATTATCATTATTATTATTATTATTATTATTAATATTATCATTTTACTAAAAGTATCATTTTTAATTAAAAATTATCATTATTTAGACTACCATTTATATTAAAATAAACATTATTACTACTATTATTATTATTACTATTATTATTATCATTATCATTCCTATCAATACTAGTATTATTACAAATAGATATTTGTATATAAAATGCATTACAATAATATTAATATTACGTATCACTATATTGTTATTATTATAATGATAAACACTAAACTATATATATACAAAATGTATCAGTTAATACATAAATATATATTGTTATCATATTTAAACCCTCATATATATTTTTTATTATTAACACATTATAAATAATGATAAATATTAGTTATATAACATATATAAATTAAATATATTAAATTGATCTAAATAACATATAATATAACAAGTATATTATTAATAATAATATATATAAACTTGTTCGATTACGATTACAGGTTTTAATAAATATACAATTGATATAGGTTCGTGAATCCGAGGCCAACCCTGCATTGTTCAATATAGTCATATGTATTTTTACTACAAAATACATTAGGTGAGTTTCATTTGCTCCCTTTTTAAATGCTTTTGCAATATATATTTTTGGGATTGAGAATACATGCGCTGCTTTTATAAATATTTTACGAAATAGACACAAGTAATTGAAAACTACATTCTATGGTTGGATTATTAAATCGAATATGCCCCTTTTTGGTCTGGTAATCTAAGAATTAGGGAACAGACACCCTAATTGACGTGAATCCTAAAGATAGATCTATTGGGCCCAACAAGCCCCATCCAAAGTACCGGATGCTTTAGTACTTCGAATTTATCATGTCCGAAGGGAGTCCCGGAATGATAGGGGATATTCTATATGCATCTTGTTAAGGTCGGTTACCAGGTGTTCAATCCATATGAATGATTTTTGTCTCTATGCATGGGACGTATATTTATGAGAAATGGAAATGAAAATCTTGTGGTCTATTAAAATGATGAAAATGATCGATTATGATAAACTAATGAACTCACCAACCTTTTGGTTGACACTTGAAAGCATGTTTATTCTCAAGTACGAAAGAAATCTTCCGCTGTGCATTTGCTCATTTTAGAGACATTTTTGGAGTCATTCATGACATATTTCAAAAGACGTTGCATTCGAGTCATCGAGTTCATCAAGATTATTATCAAGTCATTTATAGTTTAGATATATTATGAAATGGTATGCATTCCTGTCAACTTACGATGAAATGAAAATTTGTCTTCTAAAAACGAATGCAATGTTTGTAAAATATTTCATATAGAGGTCAAGTACCTCGCGATGTAGTCAACTATTGTGAATCGTTTGTAATCAATATGGACTTCATCCAGATGGATTAGGACGGGTCACGTCAGTTGGTATCAGAGCGGTGGTCTTAGCGAACCAGGTCTTGCATTAGTGTGTCTAACTGATAGTTGTTTAGATGCATTAGTGGGTCTGGACTTCGACCGTGTCTGCATGTCAAAAGTTTTGCTTATCATTTAGTGTCGAAAATTATTTGCTTATCATCCTTAAAGTCTAGACACGTCTTACGGCCTCTATTGCATAGACAGTGTATAGATAAATTCATATCTTAGCATATTTGTTATTGTTACCTTTGCCTGACAGCTTCCGTAGATTCCTCCGTAACTTATGGGATTTTAGTATTATATATGCATATGTAAATTATGTATTGCAGGGTACTAATCCACATCCTATAATCTATTTCTTATCTAAAATCCTTCATCTGATCGTACGAGATGAATCCCTCAACCAGTTCGAGTCCCTCAAATTTTGATAGCTATTCCGATAGTTATTCCAACAGCTATTCCGACATGGATGTTCACCTAAGCTCCGGAGGCAGCGTCACCAGAATGAATCAACCAATCAACCATCCCCAATTCAGTTCGTAGTCTACTTAATCACTGGAGACAAAAAGAAGGTGATCCTTTCCACCCACCTTATTGCCCTCTCAACGAGGAACCTGAAGCACTTACCGGCGAACCTGTCCGAAACACCATTTCCACCCTCATTTCCCGAATATCTCGCCATGATATTATACTATCTCAAATTCAAAACCTTATTCACTCGCTCGTTCCTACCGACAATCATCCCGGAGTAATAAGTCAACGAGCTTCGCGCCCGAGTTGTAGCCTTGGAAAATATGGTGCAAAACGTACCAGCTTCAGCAACATCAACGACATCAACAGTACCACCAGCAATAACACAAACCATAACAACACATGCCTTAACATCACAATCTGTACCTCGAGCATAATCATCGTTCTACATGACGTTCTACATCATTTATCTTCGTACGACATGACGATTATGTAATCTCTAATGTTCTAGAGATTATATATTCTTGTTCTAACGATAAATCAAATGAGTTTAATATCATATTGACTCATTAAATCCATGATTACATCTGAAGAAAATATATATGTATATATGTTTTCATAAAGTTTGTAATTTAAAAATTCTTTTGTGCAAACTGTTAATGGTGAAAATATTTTTACGGGTAGGTAATACCCGAGGAATATTTAGATTTCACATTAACAAGTTACACTGTACATTCTTCGAATCTGATTCAACGGTCATTTACTATCCTACTTACATCCATAGATATACAAATCCGTTCACCACAAGTAACCATTTTCATTCAATTTCATATTTGGATTTTGACTTATTAGAATCCAACAAGTGGCATAATGAAGAAAACATTTAACAAAATAAAATTTGTTAGAAACAAACAAATTAACTATGAGAAATTTTGTTAAGAATCCACGCTAACTGTTCCTAGCTAACTGATTACATTTTAATTATCGCAATTTAATTATCGCAATTTATATTCTCTCAATTTTATTTATCGTCATTTAATTTCTGTTATTTATTTTACGCACTTTAAATATCGGGACACGTATACAAGGTTTTGACATATCATATCAACGCATCTATATATATTATTTGGAATCACCATAGACACTCTATATGCTGTAATGCTAGAGTTCGCTATACAGGGTTGAGGTTGATTCTATAATAATATATATACTTTGAGTTGTGATCGAGTCTGAGACATGTACACGGGCCACGATACATATTAATTAATTCGAATATTATATATTAAATTATTGAACTGCTAACTGTGGACTATCAACTGTGGACTACCAATATTGGACAATTAAAATGAATTAAAATATTAATTATAACATATGAAACTAAACAATTCTTCAAGTTTGCCACTTGATTTCATCCTAAACCTCATTTGTATCTTGACGATTACAATCTACGTGCAAACTTTTCATGATTCTTGAAAACATCTCAATCGAGAGTATGAACCAACCGCATTTCATCTACGGAAGAAAAGATTTATACATATAGTTATGCACCTGAAAATACTCGGAACCTGAGTAAACGTTTAACAAGTATATGTGCTAGCTCCTTTGGCATTGTTATTACCGAAAATAACATTGCAATTTTTTTTTTAAATTAGCCAATTTTGTCACAGCTTCAGCAAATCAACTTCGACTTCCATTCGAATTAGCCTTATTATAACCTCGATATATAAGTTTGCCTGTCGTCATCGTTACCGGGGAACCGTTTATACTCCACCACATTAGCAGTAAACTTACCAGCAACTTCAATGAATTTAGACTTTCCGAAAAATCATTATATTTATTGAAACCCCATCGTGTATTCATCTATACCCTGTAACAATAATTGACATGCCAATTACCGAGGATCAGCAATCAGTATTTCGAATCTAGTAGCATTTCTACATCAATAGTTATATGTATACATATAACAATTATCTCCTAGAATTACGATCTTCAATTCTGAAATTTCGAAAAGCACCCAGCCTACGAATCAATACATTGAACTTTGAAAAAGCTGAATGAAGTAGCAGAAACCGTAGGCAACCATAAATGACCTTAATCTTCGGAAGTTTGATGATAAAGAATAGTATGTTGGAAAAGCTCAGAAAAGTTGGAACTGGAAAACGGATTGAGCTAACCACGAAGGAGACCAAGGACAAATACAAGGACCATACCCTATATTCAAAGAATCCATGTAATTCTGAATCCGTTGAAATCTTTAGAGAATATCTTGCTCCGAAGTCATGTTAAAATCTTGCAGAAAATTTTTGTTCATCAACCTTCGAACTTGGAAATTCCAAAATATCATCATAAATATCTTCGATATTTCTGAGGATATTTTCATAAATATTCTCATCCGAAATTATATACCACTTCATACTTCCTGTGTTTCATTATATTGGAAACTTCTGTAAAATCTAAGTTTAATTTATTGTAACAACACAAACCAGACCACCATCGAACCCGCGGAAAATATCAAAAAAAAAAAATTGTTTGTTCAGCTAATGGCGCGGTGCTCCAGAAGGCCGCGCGGCGCGCCAGAAGGCCGCGCGGCGCGCCGATCTGGTCTGTCCAAAAAGCCTTGAAATGCGAAAAAGATTGGCCACTTTCCGACATAATTAGACAAAACGCTTTTAACAACATATTCAAATATGTAAAACTAACACTATTCAAACATAAAATAAGTTTTACAAAGCGGGGCCTACTTCGGCCGTTTTACGAGTTTAATACTAAATATGAGTTTCGACCATCAAAAAGTTTAAGTACCAAACTACACTACGAGCATGGTGTTTGGGATTAAACTACCCAAGTCTCGATCAAACTCCAAAAGCTAATATCCCAAAAGCGTTCTCTAACAACGACGGGATCTTTAATCCAAGATGATGCCCTTACCCTTGTCCACAACCGAACCTATAAAAAGGTAAACAACGAGAGGGTAAGTAAAGCTTAGTGAATGCAATAATTACACATACATATATATAATTCATCTATTTGCAATCACATTCACTAAATACCTCATACGAACTTGTAACTCAATTAGCATGTCATCGTACCCAAAACACTTAACAAGTCATACATTAACACAAAACCGCATTAGCATATACTCAACACAATGTATATATATATAAACAATATGCTAAATAATAGACAATCTCAATATGGTTAACCATAAACGCTATGGTGCTACCGGCTCGTGGTTCACACCATACGCAATTGAGTCATACTCTTTTATAGTGCTACCGGCTCGTGGTTCACACTCGATGCTACCGGCTCGTGGTTCACATCTCATTTTATAGTGCTACCGGCTCGTGGTTCACACTCGATGCTACCGGCTCGTGGTTCACATCTTATCACACACATGTTATGGCACTACCGGCTCGATGGTTCATACCATAACACCCACAAATAAACGCGTCATATACACATACGTATAATTACTCCACTCACCTCAAAATCTCTTGTGAAAGATAATCAAGCTCGGAAATCTTCAATGTAACGTACCTATTACATTATACATAAATCAATCACAAACTCAAGTTGGTCAACCAATTAAAACTCCACTCTAGTGTTATCTTGACCCATGGTGCAATTTCAACCCATTTACACCCTTAACCCTAATATTTGGGTTAACATCCCCAAAACCCTAATCATTAGCCAAGTTAGGTTTAAAACGCATTTCAACTCAAGGTTTATGCATTACACAACAACATTAACTAACTTAGGTCCATTTTGACTCATTTGACCAATTTAAGGTCAACACACCCATTTCGGGTCATCCACTAACCCACTTAACACCCATTTACATATGTATAAGTGTGCTAGTAATTTCACTAACCAATTTAGGCTCATAAACATAAATTGGTACTTTGGAAACCCTAGTTAGTCATCTTTGAGTCTACATGACCCAAATTTACCCTAAACCCCCAAATCACTAGCAAAATGGGTTTTATGTGCAACACTAACCCAAACCCTAACCCTTAATACAATTAAAGTAAGAAATTGGGTTTTATAACTTACCAACACAATCACCACATAGCTAGCGATTAGATGAACAACTTTAGAACTCGCACTAAGACCCGATTCAACCTCCTTCTTCCTTTAATGGAGCTCTCTCACTCTAGAACTTTCTCTCTCTCTAGGATTTAATGGAAAGTGATAAGGTAGATGGAAATTGAGTAAATGAGGCTCCAAAACTGATCTAGAGCCTTTAATTTGGGTCCCATGTGATTTTACCAAAAAGCCCTTCTAAATATCTAATAAAAAGGAAGTGAGCTGTTACAGACCATCGGCGCGGCGCGCCAAAAGCTTGCGCGGCGCGCAAAATGCCCAGGTCAGATTTCTTCTTCTTTTAAATTATATAAAATGAAACCCACAAATCAAGCAACCTATTTACGCATATGTACAAGGAAACATTCGGGTCTTACAACTCTCCCCCACTTGAATCGGGGCGCGTCCTCGCGATCCAAGCCGCATGACAAGAGTGAAGATAAACCAGCACAAATTCTTCGGGCTCCCAAGTAAACTCGAAACCTTTACTACGACGCCATTGGACCTTAAAGGTCCTCACCTCTTTGTTACGCAACATTTTCACCTTCTCGTCTAGTATAGCAATCGGCTCTTCAACATATTCTAACTTGTTGTTTAGCTCAATTTTGTCTAAAGGCATCCATGAAGAATCATCCGCAAGACACTTACGGAGATGGGAAACATGAAACGTGTTATGGATCCCCGCAAGTTCTTCGGGTAATTCCAACCTATACGCAACCTCACCAACGCGAGCTAAAACCTTAAATGGTCCAATAAACTGACGAGCTAACTTTCCCCGTTTTCAAAATCGAATAATATCCTTCCATGGCGAAAATTTAAGCATCACTTTGTTGCCCTCTTGGAATTCAAATAATCGTCTACGTTTATCGGCATACAACTTTTGTCTATCTTGAGCCTTTTTCAAATGTTCCCGAATCATATCAATCTTGCTATTAGTCTCCAAAACTAATTCGGTACTCCCGATTTCTCTTTGACCCACTTCACCCCCAACAAATTGGAGTTCGACACCTCCGCCCATAAAGCATCTCATAAGGTGGCATCCCGATACTAGTATGATAACTATTATTGTACGAGAATTTCACCAAAGGTAAGTGTTCATCCCAACTACCACCGAAATAAATGATGCACACCTGTAACATATCCTCCAAAGTTTGATTCGTACGTTTAGTTTGACCGTCCGTTTGAGGATGATAAGCCGTACTCAATTTTAATTGTGTACCCATATCTTCATGAAACTTCTCCCAAAATCGAGATGTGAAACGGGTATCTCGATCCGAAATGATAGATATAGATATAGGAACCCCATGTCGAGAGATCACCTCCTTGATAAACAACTTAGCCAATGTCTCCAACGATATCGCTTCCCGAATGGGAAGGAATAATGCACTTTTCGTCAATCGATCAACTATCACCCAATTCATATCATATTGGGTTCTCGCCGTCTTAGGTAACTTTGTAATGAAATCCATGGTAATGTGCTCCCATTTCCATTTCGGGATTTCTAAAGGTTGCAACTTACCATACGACTTTTGGTGCTCGGCTTTAACTTGCAAACATGTAACACATTCTTCAACATACTTTACAACATCACGTTTCATGCCCGACCACCAATAATCCTTCTTTAAGTCATGATACATTTTCGTCGCGCCTGGATGAATGGAATACTTTGACTTATGTGCCTCATCAAGTAGCACCCACCGGTAATCACCCATCTTAGGCACCCACACTCTTTCTTGAAAAGACAACAAACCACGCGGGCCCATAGTAATAAACTCCGATTGCCCCACGATTCTTTCCGCATGCTTGTTGTGAACGTAAGCCTCTATTTGAATCTCACTAAGCTTCACAAGAAAATCATTAGTAATAATCAAACGTAACGATCCAACTCGTATCGTCGGATGTTGAATCTTTCTACTCAACGCATCCGCGACAACATTCGCCTTACCCAAATGATAAAGTATCTCACAATCATAGTCTTTCACCACATCCATCCATCTATGTTGACGATAATTCAAATCTCGTTGAGTAAAAAGATGTTTTAAATTCTTGTGATCCGAATAAATCGTACATTTGACACCATACAAGTAGTAACGCCAAATTTTCAACACATGCACAACCGCCGCTAACTCAAGATCATGAGTCGAATATCTCGTTTCATGTTCCTTTAATTGTCGAGAGGCATAAGCGATGACTTTACCTCTTTGCATTAGAACACACCCGAGCCCACTTAACGAAGCGTCACAATAAACCGTCATGTCTTCTACACCTTCCGGCAACACTAACACCGGAGCTTGACACAACTTCTCTTTTAACAATTGAAAAGCACTTTCTTGCTCATTTTCCCAATTAAATTTAGCATTCTTTCTCGTCAATTTCATCAATGGAGAAGCAATCTTAGAAAAGTCTTGGATAAACCGACGATAATAACCGGCCAATCCGAGAAAACTTCTAATTTCTGTGGGCATAGTCGGCCGTCCCCAACTCTTCACCGTCTCTATCTTCCCCGGATCTACTTGAATACCGTCTTTGTTCACAATATGACCAAGGAATTGAACTTCTCTTAGCCAAAATTCACATTTGGAGAACTTTGCATACAACTTCTCCTTTCATAACGTCTTCAATACTTCACGCAAATGACGTTCATGTTCGTTCATACTTTTCGAGTAGACTAGTATGTCGTCAATGAACACAATTACTGACTTGTCCAACATAGGTTGGCATACTCGGTTCATAAGGTCCTTGAATGCCACCGGTGCATTCGTAAGACCAAAAGGCATAACTACAAACTCAAAATGCCCATAACGCGTTCGAAAAGTCATTTTCTCAATATCTTCCTCACGGACCCGCATTTGGTGATAGCCGGACCGTAGGTAGATTTTAGAGAAATACATTGCACCTTGGAGTTGGTCAAACAAATCGTCAATCCGAGGTAATGGATAACGATTCTTGATCGTCACTTTATTTAACTCCCGATAATCGATGCACATTCGCATACTACCATCCTTCTTTTTCACGAATAAAACCGGCCCGCCCCATGGCAAAGTACTTGGTCGAATAAAACCCTTCTCAAGTAACTCTTGGGTTTGATTTAACAACTCTTTCATTTCCGTCAACGCTAAACGATAAGGAGTTTTAGCAATGGGGGTAGCCCCCGGAACCAACTCAATGCGAAATTCTAATTGTCTTTCCACCGGAACACCCGGTAACTCATCCGGAAAAACATCTTCAAAATCACTCACCACCAGAATTTCACGAATGGATGGTGGCTCTTCACGAGTATCAACAACATGGGTAAGAAAAGTCATGCCACCACTATCAAGGAGACGACGTGCCCGTGCAAAAGTGCATATCGGCACAAGTCTTCTACGCTTATCACCGTGAATAATTAACTCTCCCCCACTTGGGGTCTTCACACGAATAAATTTTTTATGGCATGCAATATCGGCTCTATTATGATCGAGCCATTCCATACCAACAACGATATCGAAATCACCCAAAGTCATCGGGATAAGATCAATCTTAAAGTTTTCGACAACAAAAACGACATCACAATTTTTACACACATCAACCACTAGCACCGTCTTGCCGTCCGCTATTTTGACTTCTACCGGACGACTTAACTTAGCTATCGGTCTATTAAGTCTAGGCATAAATTTTGGAGACACTGATATTGCACATTTCTCATATAATTATCATGGCAATATCCGTCATTTTTATTCCATTTGGATACGATTTTGGTCTTTATTCGTGATGATTTGGGAAGATTATGATTCGAGAGCTGAGAAGATCTTTTATACGCCTTTTTAATCATTTTGAGGTATGTTCTATGTTAATTAATCAGCGGCGCCTTAATATGATGAAGGAATGAGGTTTTGGACATTTTTTTTGGTGTTAAACGATGAAGAATCTGTGTCAGCATAAAGCCGCGGCGCGGCCTGAGGACCCGTGGCGCGGGCTATAACTGTTTTTGAAGTTCGAGCATATTGATGGTTGTTGGAGTTGTGGCTAGGTTTAAGCCGCGGCGCGGCCCGAAGGCCCGCGGCGCGGGTCGTAACTGGTCGAAATTTAGGGGTATAAATAGGAAATAAAACCCTATCTTTGGATCACTTTTTGTCAGCCAATTTTCTGAGCACAAGGGGCGATTTTCTGTCACTTTTGGGGAATTCCAAGGTTACTTTAAAGCTCTAATCATTCCGCTATCAAGGATCAATCCAAGAATTAATCAAGATTCATCGTGTTAGGTTGATTCTTACTATTCAAACAATGTTTTCTCTATTATTTATCACTTTGATTTCTATTGTTGCCATGGTTATTGGCTAAGTTCTTTAATGCTTGTCTAGATTTATAAACCTATGTATTGGATACTACTTATCAGTTATTCGTTTAATTTATGATGATTTGATGTTTGAATTAAAGAACGATTCTTATTAAAGCTAGACTTTTCGATTCAATTGGTTGTGTACTTGTTTGATAGGACGAGAGTTCATTAATTTAGTACATAAATTTACAATTGGTTTGTCTTAATTGGTTGTTTGCTTACTCGGAGACGAGAGTAAATTGAATTCAAAAGGCTAGACAAAATAGGGGTGAATTATACGCAACAAGAGTTGGTGTGATTGTAATTCAAGTCTTCATCCCAGCTGAGATATTTGGCCACAATTAGGAGGTCTTAGGCTACGGGGAATTTCGTGTCATGTAATCTTAGTTGAAGTGTTCGCGCTGGGGAATTCCAGGTGAACCGACTAGATAATTCACATATGTTAGATAATAACTGGGGCTTAATCTAAATGCTTCCAATACTAGGTGTAAAAGGTCTAGACAAGCATTCGTTCTCCTATTTGATTACAACTATCTTATTCTATTTGCCTGTTTGCTTTAAAGCTTAAACTTTAAAACCCAAAAATATTGTCTTTTACTTTTAAAGCTATCTTTGATTTGGCTAATCATTAAATAGCCAACAAAACTATTATCTCGTAATTTCCATTTTCTAGATTAACTTAGTTTATTTCCATTAGTTACAATCTTAATTCTCACGTTTTAACTGTCCTTGGAACGATTTCGGAATTACCAACTTTATACTATTACACGATCGGGTACACTGCCCGTTAGTGTGTAGTAATCTTAAAACCGGCATTTTCCATTATAAATTATAGACATGATTTTACACATCAATTTTTTGGCGCCGCTGCCGGGGACAGTTGTGTCGAAAATTAAGATTTGTTATCTAATTGTTCTTAGTTTAGTTTAGTTATAGTTTATTATTTCTTTTCGTTATTCTCAGTTGAATCGGTGCATTTAATCAGTTGTTAGTTGTGATTTCGCAGTTAACAGGTAGTGCATGCCACATACACGTTCTTCTAATTCTCCGATTCTTCAACCATTTGCAGAACCCGAAAGAGAGTTATTCAGAGCGTTAAGTTAAGAGCAACAGTCTACAGTGGATTCATCTTTTTCTTCGAGTGCTAATATAATTAATTTGGGTAGTAGTTCTGAGACTGTGGTGCCGGATACACCACCTGAAATCAGAGAAGAAGAAGAATCTTACATTTCATTAGATCTTTTCGAGACTGAAGATATGGCTGATCGAGCTGAACAACCACCTCGTCCTCAGACTATGGCAGAAAAGTTGAAGGCCACACGAGGGGGCCAAGGCAATTCGATTACTTAACTGAATATCACTCAGCCTTTTCAAATTACAGGGCCGATCCTGAGTTTGATTTCTTCTGACTGCCAATTTCATGGCAAAGATAGTGAGGATACTAACGAGCATCTTCGAGTTTTCAATGATGTTTGCAATTTGTTTAAGTTGCATGAGGTTGCCGATACGTCGATCAAGACAAGGCTTTTTCCTTGGACTCTTAAGGGAGAAGCAAAGAGATGGTTAGATAAGCAATCAGAGGGTACGATTACCTCTTGGGAGATTTTGATGGATAAGTTTTTATCGAAGTTTTTCCCTGCGTCTCGAGCTACTAGACTTCAAGCAGAAATTTCTCAATTCAGACAAAAGAGCAGCGAGACACTATTTGATGCTTGGGACCGTTATTCTAATATGCTACGCTCGTGTCCGCAACACGGGTTGAATGATTTACAAAAGGTCCAAATTTTCTACAAGGGTTGTGACATACCAACTCGTCAGACTATTGATCAAGCAGCAGGTGGTACATTGATGGATAAGACCGAAGAAGAGGCGCTAGAGATAATTGAAAAGCAAGCTGCTTACTCTCACGAATGGCATCAAGATCATGAGTCATTCCATTCAGCTTCAGTTAAGAGAACCGAAACCCATGGTGCATATGACGATTTTGGGTCTATAAGTGCTAAGTTGGATTCCTTTGGTAGGAATTTGGAGAAGTTAAATAAGGATATTCATGGTATGAAGGTTGGTTGTGAGTATTGTGGGGGATTACATCTGGCAAAAGATTGTGATGCGGGTTTGACTATGAATCAGAAAGAAGAGATTGCTTATATTAGTCAACAGAACAACAATCAGTTTCAGGGACGTGCGCAGTTTAATAGGAATTTCAACAATCCCTATAATCCTCAAGGTAATCAAGGTTCGAGGTTCCAGCCAGGTTCTAGTGGAGGATATCAACAACAAGCTCCCAGGTATTTTCAGAAACCCCAAGCCGAAGGGAAAAAGTCCAACCTTGAAGCTATGATCGAAAAGCTTGTGATTTCTTAAACTCAGCTTGTTACTACTGTCACTCAGAACAATGAGAAGAATGATCAAATGTTTCGAAATCAACAAGCAGCTATTCAGAATCTGGAGAAACAAATTGGTCAACTTGCTAATCAGAATAATGAGAGGAAACCTGGGGAGTTACCGAGTAAGACAGATAATAACCCAAAGAATGGGCACGTTAATGCTATCACTACACGAAGTGGTTTAGCATATGATTCACCGAGGAAGCCCGATGAGTATGATTTGCGAGTGTCGTTGGTTAATGATAGTGAGCCGATTGTTGTTAGTGAACCGGAGGGGGATAAGGAGCCGGAACAGGTGATTGAGAAAGTTGTGAGGGTGCCGGAAACTGTTGCTGCGAAACTGGTAGTTAAAGAGTATCAACCACCGCTCCCATTCCCGAGGAAGCAGAGACTGGAGAAGCTGGAGGCAGAAAAGTCTAAGTTCATGGACTTGATTAAAAAAGTTAATATAAATTTGCCTTTTATTGATGTGATTGTAGGTATGCCCAAGTATGCAAGGTTTCTTAAGGACTTGCTAACTAACAGAAAAAAGCTGGAGAACGTGTCTTCAGTCAGGTTGAATGCCGCATGCTCAGCAGTAGTTGCAAATAAGCTTCCCGAGAAGCTTGAGGATCCTGGGAGTTTTACCATTCCTTGTTTACTGGGTAACTTGGATTATATGAGGGCATTGGCAGATTTGGGGGCTAGCATAAATTTAATGCCCTATTTTATTTATTTGAAACTAGACCCCGGGGTGTTGAAACCCACACGTATGGCTATTCAGCTAGCTGACCGCTCCATTAAATTCCCTCGTGGAATTATCGAGAATATGCTAGTTAAGACCGGGTCGTTGGTTTTCCCGGCCGATTTTGTGGTGTTAGATATGGAAGTGGATGAGAGGATTTCACTGATTTTGGGTCGGCCATTTTTAAATACTGCTAGGTGTATCATTGATGTCTATGGCCAACAGTTGACCCTGAGGATAGATAATTTGCATGCAACTTTCTCAATTGACCATGCTTTAAAATACCCTGCGTACACCGATGATGTATGCTATTTTATTAACACTGTGAATGTCCAGTCTGAGTTGTTTCAGGAATTCCCAGAGTTACAGGGTTCAGGAGAATGTTCATTGGTAGAAATTGATGAAGAGTTGCAGGTTGAGGAGGTGGATATTTTGACCACCTTGATGGAAAACGGCTATGAGCCGACTAAGGAGGAGTTCAAAGAACTCGAACGTGATGCGGAATACCGGAGCAAGTCTTTAATTAAAGAACCTCCCGAGTTAGAATTGAAGCCACATCCAGATCATTTGGAATACACTTATTTGCAGGAGGAATCTAAGCTCCCGGTAATTATTTCTTCTTCTCTTACTACAGGTCAGAAAACTGAGCTTGTAACCATGCTCAAGGCCCATAAACCGGCCATTGCATGGAAAATTCACGACATTAAGGGTATTAGTCCCTCCTATTGCACCTACAAAATCCGAATGGAGGAAAACTCCAAACCTGTGGTGCAACGTCAAAGGAGGTTGAACCCGCACATGCAAGATGTCGTGAAGAAAGAGATCATTAAGCTCCTCGATGCAGGTCTGATTTACCCGATTTCTGATAGTCCGTGGATTAGCCCGGTACACTGTGTACCGAAGAAAGGTGGTATAACTCTTACCACCAATGATAAAAATGAGTTAATTTCCACTCGGACTGTCACGGGGTGGCGTGTTTGTATTGACTATCGTAAGTTGAACGACGCCACACGCAAAGACCACTTCCCGCTACCTTTCATGGATCAAATGTTAGAGAGGTTGGCGGGAAACAGCTTTTATTATTTTCTTGATGGTTTTTCGGGGTATTTCCAAATTCCTATCTCGCTCGAGGATCAGGAGAAAACTACTTTCACGTGCCCGTATGGCACTTTCTCATACCGACGCATGCCCTTTGGCCTTTGCAATGCTCCAGCCACTTTTCAAAGGTGCATGATGGCCATATTCCATGATATGATAGAGGAGTGCATGGAGGTGTTCATGGATGACTTTTCGGTCTTCGGTGACACTTTCGATTCATGCCTTCTTAATTTAGAATGAATGTTGGAACGGTGTGAAAAGTCTAATCTTGTGCTCAATTGGGAGAAGTGCCATTTCATGGTTCAAGGGGGCATAGTTCTCGGGCACAAGATTTCCAAGGACGGTATTGAGGTGGATCCTGCGAAGGTAACGGCTATTAAGAACCTTCCACCTCCCACCGATGTTAAGAGTGTTCGGAGTTTTCTCGAGCACGCCGGATTTTACCGGCGGTTTATTAAGGATTTTTATAAAATTGCTAACCCGATGAACAAACTCCTCGAAAAGGATACACCTTGGAACTTCTTCGACGAGTGCCAAAAGGCATTCGATCTTCTTAAGGAGAAACTGATCAATGCACCCATCATAATTGCTCTGAATTGGTCCCTTCCATTCGAGCTTATGTGTGATGCTTCTGACTTTGCTGTTGGCTCTGTTCTGGGTCAAAGGGTTGAGAAACATTTCCGACCCATTTACTATGCAAGCAAGACCTTGCAAGGAGCGCAATTGAATTATACTACCACTGAGAAGGAACTCCTTGCGGTGGTCTTTTCGTTTGATAAGTTACGGTCCTACTTAGTCTTATCTAAGACTATAGTCTTTACGGACCATTCTGCTCTTAAGTACCTTTTCGCTAAACTGGATGCTAAACCTAGACTTCTTAGATGGATCTTGCTTTTGCAAGAATTTGATGTTGAGATCCGGGATAAAAAGGGTGCTGAGAACTTAGCGGCCGATCACCTTTCACGTCTTGAGAATCCCTCCCGTGAGGTTCTCGATGAGACTACTATTCATGATGATTTTCCCGATGAATATCTCATGAAGGTGGAGGAGTGTGAAGATCCGTGGTTCGTTGATTTTTCTAATTAATTGGTCGGGGGGTTCTTAGAAAAAGGTTAGTCACATCATAAACGCAAGAAATTCTTTAGTGACCTTAAGTATTATTTTTGGGAGGACCCTTATCTCTTTAGGCGGTGTTCCGATGAAATGATCCGCCGATGTGTTTCCGGAGAAGAATGCGAGCGAATTCTTGTCCAATGTCATCAGGGACCGACGGGTGGGCATTATGGTCCCCAAGTTACGGGGCGAAAAGTCCTTGAGGCCGGTTTTTATTGGCCTACTATCTTCAAGGATGCCCACCGAATTTATCAATCGTGCGATGCTTGTCAACGGGCGGGCCAAATCACCCAAAGAGATGAGATGCCTCAAAATGTCATCCAAGTTTGTGAGGTTTTTGATATTTGGGGGATTGATTTCATGGGCCCGTTCCTGAAATCTAATAATAAGCTCTACATTCTTGTTGCCATCGATTATATTTCAAAATGGGTCGAAGCGCAAGCTTTGCCCACTAATGATGCACGGGTTGTAGTTTCGTTCCTAAAGTAACTCTTTTCTCGGTTTGGTGCCCCGAAAGCTTTAATTAGCGATCGAGGAACTCACTTTTGTAACGCCCAACTTGAAAAGGTGTTGAAACGATATGGGGTAACCCATAAAGTTTCTACATCCTACCATCCTCAAACGAATGGGCAAGTTGAAAATACCAACCGAGCTTTAAAGAGGATTCTTGAGAAAACAATTGGTTCTAATCCTAAGGAGTGGTCGTTTAAGCTTGATGATGCCTTATGGGAATTTAGAACGACGTACAAAACGCCAACCGGAACCACTCCTTTTCGGTTACTTTATGGTAAAGCGTGTCATCTCCCGGTGGAGATTGAACATAAAGCTTTTTGGGCTCTAAAAACGAGCAATCTTGATCTTAAGTAGGCGGGTCGCCTCCGGTTGAGCCAGTTAAATGAGTTAGAAGAATTAAGACTCGATGCGTATGAAAACTCATTGATTAGTAATGAAAGGACGAAGAAGTGGCACGATAGTCGTTTAAAAGATCCTAATGAATTTAAGGAAGGGGATCGTGTGCTTCTTTTCATTTCGCGGTTTCGTTTGTTTCCCGGGAAGTTAAAATCTAAGTGGTCGGGACCGTTTATTGTTCGAAAGGTTTATCCTCATGGGGCGGTTGATTTAGTTAACTCGAAGGGGGAAGAGTTCAAAGTGAACGGTCATCGGATCAAACACTATGTCGATAGACCGCAAGAGGTGGACGATGAGATTAAACTCATCTTTACCTCTAACGACGCGTGATAATCATGGTTATAACCTTTGTTGTAGAGTTTGTATATTATTTTTGTAGTTTTATATATTTCATGCTTGAAACAGGTACAATTTGATCATTGGTTAAGGTGTTGGTTGCAGGGAATGGTGATTTTGTTGAAAAAGTTGAAATTTTAAATAGGGGAAATCGCCAGTTTAAAGTAGTGGCGCGGCTGGACACCCCGCGGCGCGGGTTAACACTCAAAATGCATGTCGAGAGTTTTGAAAAAATAGGGGGTTTTGATGTTTTAAGCCGCGGCGCGGCCAGAGACCCCGTGGCGCGGGACGCATCTGTTGGAAATTCTAACCTGGTTTTTTTTTTTTTTTTTTTATAAAAGGAAATGGGTTCAACCCGACCCAAGGGTTAACCCGACGGGAAATTGGTTTATTAGGGGCTATTGACTGTTTGAAAAACACACTTGTCTTCATATATTCAACCATGATTTCAAATTACTCTCAAACCCTAACCTTTAATCTTAAAATTTTTGCTTAAATCTCTTCAATCAATCTCTAATCCATGGCACCAAAGGTCCGATTTTGACTTTATTTATCTTGTTCTTGCCTAATTACATGTTTATTTGTTAATTAAATTCAGATTAGGTTTGGAATTAGTGTGGGGTTGTTGATTTTGGCCTTGAATGTTTAAATTGAACATGGGTCTTTGTTGAATATGATTAGTATGTATGAAATTCATAATCTTTTTGTGTTTTTGATGCATATCTTTGATTCTAGGGTTCATGATTTGCTTAATTTCGAATTAAAGATAAGTAATTGGGGAAAATTGGTTATGGGTCTTGTTAATTATGGTTTTACTTGAATGATAAGTGTGGGGTGTGTCAATTTGGCCGGGGCATTAGGGTTCTAAGCTTAATTGAATGGTTTTCTTATGATTAATTTGTTTTTACATGATAAAGATGCCATGATATTGATACTATGATGACTTAGTACTCGTTTAATTGTTGAGTTTTGGATTGAATTGCTAAATTTGAAATGTTAAAATCATTTTTCCACTAATGTGAATTGCATAAAACATCTTAAGTTTGTGTTGAGTTGTTACTAATGAGGGATGATTGTTCGAGTACTTGGAAAAGATGATTTGTTTGGGTTGAAATTTTGTGATTTTAATGTTGGTCCTAATTGATTAATGCTTGTAGCGGTTTGTTGACCACGGGTGACTTTTGCTTGAAATGTGGATTGTTTTGAATATGAGCAGGGACTAATCTTTAATGCTAATGGCAATGTTTGCTTTTTGTGTTTTGTTTGTTTGATGTTGGTTAATGAAGAAGCAAAGAGTCTCGAATGCTCAAAGGGAAGAGGAAAGACTTTTGGAAATTCAAACCAATCTTGAAAATTGGTTACAAGCGTTAAGGGATGATGAAGAGTATGCCAGAAGGTTTGGATATATTAGAAGGCGTCTCATCACCGGTACTTGGTATTTAGACTGGGCCCCGCTAGAACAAGCGGGAAGACATTTGAGAACTCATCTCCAAGGGGTGCTTACATGCGTAAAACAACCGGGTAACCATTTCATTCACGCATGGGAGCAGGCATTTTTGTGTACAGATGTTATTTATGAGGAATTGGTGTGGGAATTCTTCTCTACATTGACTTTTAATCCTCGCCGTGCAATTTCAGATACGAGTTTCTTACAATTTTGCTTAGGAGGGATGGATAGGGAGATGAGTAGGTTTGATCTTTGTCGGGCATTAAATTTGTACCCTGATAATGCTAAAAACGAACATATATTTCATAGCATTATCCCTCAAGAAAGACAAGCTTTTAGTTGCAATTGTCCTATTTGCAAGTGATATTCGTTTAAATATTAAAAGGTGAAGACAAAAGGCAGATTCGACGAATTGAAGACGCAAACGACCAAAAAGCTCAAAAGTACAAAGTACAATCAAAGAGGTTCCAATTATTGATAAGAAACGTCTCAGAATTACAAGAGTACAAGATTCAAAACGCAAAGTACAAGATATTAAATTGTATGCAAGGACGTTCGAAAATCCGGAACCGGGACCAGAGTCAACTCTCAACGCTCGACGCAACGGACTAAAAATTACAAGTTAACTATGTATATAAATATAATATAATATATAATTAATTATATAAATTATATATATATTATATTTATATATTAAAACCGTCGGCAGACTAGGATCCAAACTTGTGTGAGCTGGTTTTACGAACTCCGCGACTTGCGGAGTTTGTAGTGGAAAAATGTCGCGACTCGCGGAGAGACCCTGGACAAAAATGCCTATAAAAGCCAACGCATTTTGATTGTAAAAAAATATCCATCAATCTCTCTATCTATATATATATATTTATATTTTAATTTTAATTTTAAATTCTAATAATAAGGGTATGTTAGCGAATATTGTAAGGGTGTAAGTCGAAATTCTGTCCGTGTAACGCTACGCTATTTTTAATCATTGTAAGTTATGTTCAACCTTTTTAATTTAATGTCTCGTAGCTAAGTTATTATTATGCTTATTTAAATCGAAGTAATCATGATGTTGGGCTAATTACTAAAATTGGGTAATTGGGCTTGGTACCATAATTGGGGTTTGGACAAAAGAACGACACTTGTGGAAATTAGACTATGGGCTATTAATGGGCTTTATATTAGTTTAACTAAATGATAGTTTGTTAATTTTAATATAAAGATTTACAATTGGACGTCCCTATAAATAACTATATACACTCGATCGGACACGATGGGCGGGGTATTTATATGTACGAATAATCGTTCATTTAACCGGACACGGGAATGGATTAATAGCCACTAGAATTATTAAAACAGGGGTGAAATTATATACAAGGACACTTGGTGTAATTGTTAACAAAGTATTAAAACCTTGGGTTACACGCAGTCGATATCCTGGTGTAATTATTAAACAAAGTATTAAAATATTGTTACAGTTTAAGTCCCCAATTAGTTGGAATATTTGACTTCGGGTATAAGGATAATTTGACGAGGATACTCGCACTTTATATTTATGACTGATGGACTGTTATGGACAAAAACCAGACGGACATATTAAATAATCCAGGACAAAGGACAATTAACCCATGGGCATAAAACTAAAATCAACACGTCAAACATCATGATTACGGAAGTTTAAATAAGCATAATTCTTTTATTTCATATTTAATTTCCTTTATTTTATATTTAATTGCACTTCTAATTATCGTACTTTTATTTATTGTTATTGTATTTAATTGCACTTTTAATTATTGCATTTTTTAATTATCGCAATTTTATTTTATCGCACTTTTATTTATCGCAATTTCATTATCGTTATTTACTTTACGCTTTAAATTAAGTCTTGTATTTATTTTTAATATTTTACATTAGGTTTTAACTGCGACTAAAGTTTTAAAAATCGACAAACTGTCATTAAACGGTAAAAACCCCCCTTTATAATAATAATATTACTTATATATATATTTGTATTTTTATTAAAACTAATATAGCGTTAAGCTTTGTTTAAAAGATTCCCTGTGGAACGAACCGGACTTACTAAAAACTACACTACTGTACGATTAGGTACACTGCCTATAAGTATTGTAGCAAGGTTTAAGTATATCAATTCTATAAATAAATAAATATCTTGTGTAAAATTGTATCGTATTTAATAGTATTTAGTTGTAAAAATAAAGCTATTTCATATACACCTCGCATAACATCAAGTATTTTTGGCGCCGCTGCCGGGGATCGAAATCTAGCTTAAAAGTCGGAAGCGCAACGCTAATATAAAAAAAAAGATTTTTATTTTTAGTTTACTTTTATAAAAATACGTTTTTGTAAAAATACGTTTTAAATATTCGAAAATATAAAAAGAAAAACAAAAATATAAATATTTTTAAGAGTTTGTTAAATATTTAAGTTTTATAAAGTTTCTTTATTTTTATTTTATAAAAATATAAGTTTTATTTAAATATTTTGTGTTTATTTAAAACATAAAATCAAAACCGAAATATATATATATATATATATATATATATATATATATATATATATATATATATATATATATATATATATATATATATATATATATATATATATATATATATATAAATCTATTTTTAAGATTTTTATTTAAAAAATTATAAAATATTTCTATTTTAGTTTTAGTTTTTAAAATATAAGTTTTATTAAATTTATATAAATATATTAATTAAATTAAAAACAGAAATATAAAAAAAAAATAATTACGAAACCTGTCAAACGAAACCACCTAATCTGAAATTTCATACTCCGCGACTCGCGGAGTTTGTTGCCAGGTGGAACCGCAACTCGCGGAGCCACCCTGACACGTTCAGAAACCCTAACCAGCATCATTACGGAGTAATTATTATTATTATTATTTAAAACCCTAATTAGGTTTTTAGTTTTTAATTAGTTAATTTAAGTTATTATTTTGTTTAATTAGTTTAATTAATTTACAAAATTAATAGTTTTATAATATAAATAATATAAAAATAATATTTTTATAAAAATTGTACTTTTTACAACTTTAAGTTTATTTTTATATTTTGTATCTTTTTATTTGTTTATTCGTAATATCTGTATTTTTTCGCTCGTAATTAGTTTTAAGTTATAATTTTTGCCATAGTTATTTTTATTTCTAGATTTTTAGGCTTTGCCGTAAAATCCCTTAAGTGCTTTCTCTTTAGACTAAGATCTAGGTGCTTTAGAATTTTGCGACGCCTTTTTAAGTTTTAGTACCTTTTTTTAAGATATTGCCATTTGGGATATAGTTTTTCTTGTAAGCTTTAATATTTTTAGACGCAACTTTTAATTTTTAGTTTTTAGTTCCTTTTTAAGTTTTGACGCACTACTTTCTTATTTTTATTTTTCGACGCCTTTTACCTATGTATCAATTATCACTCCAATTAGTAATCTCAATTTGCATGTTTAATTTTAAGTTAGTGATAATAATAAGGTTGGGTTAGTCGAGTGTTTTAAAGTTTTATAAGTCACTCTTTTTCTTTCTTATTTTTCGACGCCTTTTATTTTTCAACCCTTTTCTTTTTCGACCTTTTTCGACGCGCTTTTTTCTTTCTTATTTCTCGACATTCTAGTTTTAGGACATAGATTTTTATTCTACTTCTTCTCTAAATTTCTTAAAATTACGAAAATTTATTTTAAGTGGTTAAATTGATAGACATCAAAATTTTCTGGTTCGTAGTAATAGTTGGATTTGTACGTGGACTGGGTTATTGGAGCCAAATAGTACTCAATTATATTGAGACCAAACGAATCATGCCTCTCTGCTGCATCTTTTGGCTATTCGAAACGTGGGCAAAATCAGAAAAGTCTATTAATTGGATAACTTATATAATTTTTCTTTCCTTTTAAAAACTAATAGGATATTCAGTGAATGCACCGAGCAAGACGTTCACCACCTTTTGTACGTTCACCACCTGTAACTCGATCAAGACATCTAGCTAATATTGTCGCCGTTGATTTTTCTTTAGAATCGTCATCCAGTCGACCAAGTACTCCAATTCAAATTTCCGATAATCCATTTTTTAAACCCAACCTCACAATTGAGAATCCGGAGAATATTCAGGGACGATTCATAGATCCTGAACCATTAATTTTTCCTCCGGAACCACCAATTATTCAAACAGAGATTGTTGTAGAACGAACCATTAAATCAGAATCCTCTAGTGATTCAGATTCAACAAATTCAATCATGGAAAATCTGGAACCTTTAAGTATGGAAGACCGAATGAGAGCTAAACGCACTGGCCAAGGTCACGCAATTACTCATCCAGACATTAATGCGCCAGATTATGAAATCAAAGGACAAATTCTACATATGGTGACTAATCAATGCCAATTTAGTGGTGCGCCGAAGGAAGATCCAAATGAACATCTTCGTACCTTTAATAGGATCTACACTCTATTTAAAATAAGAGAAGTTGAGGATGAACATATATATCTCATGTTATTTCCCTGGACTTTAAAGGGAGAAGCCAAAGATTGGTTAGAATCGTTACCTGAAGGGGCGATTGATACATGTGATGTTTTAGTTGAAAATTTTCTTAAACAATTCTTTCCGGCATCTAAAGCCGTAAGACTTCAAGGAGAAATTGTTACGTTCACACAGAAACCAAATGAAACTCTATATGAGGCGTGGACAAGATTTGGAAAGTTATTAAGAGGATGCCCGCAACATGGTTTAGACACTTGTCAAATAGTACAAATATTCTACCAAGGATGCGACATCACTACAAGAAAAGACATAGACATAGCAGCTGGTGGTTCCATTATGAAGAAAACCGAAACTGATGCTTACAAAATTATTGATAACACTGCTTCCCACTCACATGAGTGGCACCAAGAAAAAGATATCGTTAGATCATCTAAAGCAGCTAGAGCCGATTCTAGTCATGACTTAGATTCCATTTCAGCAAAGATAGATGCTGTCGAGAGACGAATGAAAAAGATGACTAAAGATATTCACTCAATACGAATTAGTTGTGAGCAGTGTGGAGGACCACATTTGACAAAAGATTGTCTCAGTATTGAACTAACAATGGAACAAAGAGAGAATATTTCATACATAAACCAAAGGCCTGGAAATAATTATCAGAATAATTATCAACCGCCAAGACCGATTTACAATCAAAACCAGAATTATAACTGAAATGTTCCATACAACAATCAACAAGGTCCTAGTAATCAACAAGTATCCAATAATACTTACAATCAGCAAAGACCTAATTTTCAAAATAAACCACCACAAACCGATGATAAAAAGCCAAATTTAGAAGATATGATGACGAAGCTAGTTGAAACTCAAACGCAGTTTTTCACATCTCAAAAACAAACTAATGAACAAAATGCTCAAGCATTTAGAAATCAACAAGCTTCTATTCAAAATTTGGAACAAGAAGTAAGTAACCTAGCAAGGTTAATAGGTGAAAGAAAACCGGGAAGTTTACCTAGTGATATAAATGCTAACCCCGGGAATGAAACAGCTAAAGCCATTACCACAAGAAGTGGTATAACACTTAAACCACCTGAAATACCTGTAATTTCTGATGAAGCTATTCCTACTCCACAAGAACCACAACCTGAACAAGATAAGGAAAAAGAACCGGTAGTTGAAAAGGTTAATGAAGATAACACAGTTAAGGCTAAACCTTATGTTAAACCATACCAACCACCACTTCCTTACCCGAGTAAAATGAAAAAAGAGAAACTTGAAGCCGAGCAATCCAAATTCTTGGATATGTTTAAACAGATAAATGTAAATCTTCCTTTCATTGATGTAATTTCAGGAATGCCTAGATATGCTAAATTCTTGAAAGATCTAATCTCAAATAGAAAAAAATGGAAGAACTCTCGGCCGTTACTATGAATGCTAATTGTTCAGCAGTGCTGTTGAATAAGATACCAGAAAAATTATCTGATCCAGGAAGTTTCACAATTCCATGTTTTCTGGGTAGTCTTAGTTCAATAGAAGCATTGGCAGACTTAGGTGCTAGTATAAATTTAATGTCGTATTCACTATACACTAAACTAGACCTTGGAGAATTGAAACCAACACGAATAAGTATACAACTAGCCGATCGATCAATAAAATATCCTAGAGGGATAATGGAAAACATGCTAGTTAAAGTTGGTACTTTAATATTTCCAGTAGATTTTGTTGTTCTGGACATGGAAGAAGATTCACAAGTTCCTCTCATATTAGGAAGACCATTCTTAAACACGGCTAAAGCAATGATAGACGTGTTCGGTAAGAAACTGACCCTAAGTATAGAGGATGAGAGTGTTACCTTTTCAGTTGATATAGTAATGCAACAACCGCAATCTGTAGATGATACATGTTATTATATTCAAACTATAGATTCACATGCAGAATTGTTAGAAGAATTTCCAGAATTACAAGGAACAGGAGAATGTTCTTTAAGAGAAGGAACTGAACCAATTGATGAAACTGAAATGTTAGCTACACTAATAGCTAATGGATATGAACCAACAATAGAAGAAATTCAAATGCTAAAAGAAGAAGACAGATATCGATATAAATCATCGATAGAAGAACCTCCGACATTAGAGTTAAAGCCACTTCCACACCATTTGGAATACGCTTATTTACATGGTGAATCTGAATTACCTGTAATAATATCGTCTTCTCTTACTGAAAATGAGAAATCACAACTCATTTCTGTGTTAAAAGCTCATAAACCAGCTATTGCATGGAAATTTCATGATATTAAAGGAATAAGTCCTTCGTATTGCACACATAAAATCCTTATGGAAGAAGGTCATAAAACGTATGTGCAACGCCAACGAAGACTAAATCCTAATATGCAAGATGTTGTTAAGAAAGAAATTATTAAACTGCTTGATGCAGGTTTAATTTATCCAATCTCTGATAGTCCATGGGTAAGCCCAGTTCAATGCGTGCCTAAGAAGGGTGGCATGACTGTCATTACAAATGAGAAAAATGAGCTTATTCCTACTAGGACTGTAATAGGATGGCGTGTATGTATTGATTATAGAAAATTAAATGACGCCACCAGAAAAGATCACTTTCCCTTACCTTTTATTGATCAAATGTTGGAAAGGTTAGCCGGAAACAGTTACTATTGTTTTCTTGATGGATTTTCCGGATATTTTCAAATTCCAATAGCACCCGAAGACCAAGAGAAAACCACGTCCACGTGCCCTTATGGTACTTTTGCTTACAAACGCATGTCATTTGGACTTTGCAACGCCCCTGCAACCTTTCAAAGGTGCATGATGGCGATTTTTCACGACATGATAGAAGAATGCATGGAAGTTTTCATGGATGACTTTTCAGTCTTCGGTGATACATTTGAATCATGTCTAGTTAATCTGGAACGAATGCTTATTAGATGCGAACAATCAAATCTAGTACTTAATTGGGAGAAATGCCATTTCATGGTTAAAGAAGGCATCGTTCTTGGTCATAAAATCTCAAAGGAAGGAATTGAAGTGGATAGAGCTAAAGTAGATGTAATTGCTAAACTTCCACATCCCACCAATGTTAGAGGAGTTAGGAGTTTTCTAGGGCATGCCGGTTTTTACCGACATTTTATAAAAGATTTTTCTAAAATTGCCACTCCTTTGAATAAACTCCTAGAAAAGGATGCTCCATTCATCTTTTCAGAGGAATGTATCAAATCTTTTAATATTCTTAAAGAGAAACTCACTAATGCGCCGATCATGATAACACCAAATTGGAATCTACCGTTTGAACTAATGTGCGATGCAAGTGATTTTGCAATGGGAGCCGTTTTAGGACAAAGGATTGAAAAATGATTTCAACCTATATATTATGCTAGTAAGATGTTACAAGGAGCATAAACAAATTACACAACTACTGAAAAAGAACTCCTTGCTATTTTCTTTGCTTTTGACAAATTTCGTTCATATCTCGTTCTAGCAAAAACGGTGGTCTATACCGACCATTTTGCTCTTAGATACCTATTTTCGAAACAAGATGCCAAACCAAGATTAATCTGTTGGATCTTACTCTTACAAGAATTCGATATTGAAATCCGAGATAAAAGAGGAGCAGAAAATCTCGCCGCTGATCATCTTTGTCGTCTTGAAAATCCCGAATTAGAAGTGCTAAATGAATCGGCCATACAAGACAACTTTCCTGATGAATATCTATTGAAGATAGATTATAATGAAATACCATAGTCTGCAGACTATGCAAACTACTTAGTATGTGGATTCCTTGAAAAAGGATTATCGTAGCAAAAGCGAAAGAAATTCTTTAGTGATATAAAACACTATTTCTGGGAAGATCCACATTTGTTTAAAAGTTGTCCCGATGGAATAATACACCGATGTGTATTCGGAGATGAAGCTAGTAAAATCTTAAACCATTGTCACACAGGACCAACAGGAGGGCATTATGGGCCTCAACTAATAGCAAGAAAAGTTTATGATGCTGGATTCTATTGGCCTACAATTTACAAAGACGCACACCTTCTTTGCAAATTCTGTGATGCTTGTCAAAGGGCCGGAAAAATAAGTCAACGTGATGAAATGCCACAAAATGTCATTCAAGTATGTGAAGTATTTGACATTTGGGGTATTGACTTTATGGGTCCATTTCCAAAATCTCATAATAATCTATATATTCTCGTAGCCATTGATTATGTATCTAAATGGGCGGAAGCACAATCTCTCCCAACTAACGATGCACGAGTTGTAGTCAACTTTTTAAAATATCTTTTTGCAAGGTTTGGAACACCGAAAGCTTTAATAAGTGATCGGGGTACTCATTTATGTAATAATCAACTTGAGAAAGTTCTTAAAAGATATGGAGTAACTCATAAAATCTCCACTGCATATCATCCACAAACAAGTGGACAAGTTGAGAATACCAACCGAGCTTTAAAACGTATTCTAGAGAAAACCATAGGAACAAATCCGAAGGAATGGTCCATAAAATTGGAGGATGCACTCTGGGATTTTAGAACAGCCTACACAACTCCAATTGGAACCACACCTTTTAGACTCGTTTACGGAAAAGCATGTCATCTTCCAGTAGAAATTGAACATAAAGCATTTTGGGCTTTGAAGACATGTAATCTTGATTTACATGAAGCTGGACGTCTACGGTTAAATCAATTAAACGAATTAGAAGAATTAAGACATGAATCATACGAAAATTCGTTAATCTATAAAGAAAGAACGAAGAAATGGCATGATAAAAGAATCAGAAGTTCAAAAGAATTTAAAGAAGGAGACAAAGTTCTTCTTTTCAATTCACGATTCAAGCTATTTCCTGGAAAATTGAAATCAAGATGGTATGGAACATTCATAGTCAAAAGAGTTTTCCTATACGGAGCAGTAGAATTAATAAATTCAAATGGGATTGAATTTAAGGTTAATGGTCACAGAGTTAAACATTACATAGATAGTCCAATGGAAGTTGACAACGAAGTTAATCAAAATTTCGATACCACAGCTAACTAAGTGTGGGGAGAATCAAGTCTTTAAAGAATAATATGTATTTCTGTTAGAGTTAGATTTTTTGTTTTCGTGTAGTTCTCGAAAATGGAACCCGAATGGACTTTCCCTAGCAGACCCTAAAGACTAGTCTTCTTCCCCCATTCTGAATTTTTATTTTTTTAGGTTTTACGAAATGAAGACTTCCTGTGAACTAAACCATGGTCTAATGCTTTGATTACTAAACGTAATAATGACACACTTCCGAGTGAACTGGTATCAGTAATCAGAGAAAAATTGGACGGAGTAAGAAAAGAATCCAGATGCGAAGATAATAAGTTACAATTTGGTAAAGGAAAATCAAAATCCGCAGCGAAAAGAAGAGCACGACACCTTGAAAAATGTCACAAATGCGGAAAATGGTCACACGAAGGTAAATGTTCAAATAATCAAACCTATTCAAACACCGAATTTGTTACTTTATGCAGAGATGGACCGTTCATATATTTAGAAGAAAAAACATTAAATGCTCGAGGTTACGCCTATGTAGCCATGGAAAACCAATTAGTTCGACTATCTTATGAGTGGACTAGAGCATATCACTAAGAAATATATTTCACAGGTAAGTTTGTACAGTTTTCATTTTTTATTTTTATTTTTATTTTTAACCTTTTGATAATAAACGCTAATTTGTTCGCTATAAAGTATTAAATTGGTATTCGATAAAATTAGGTCTTGCGACCGAAATTATTGATATCATACAAAAATTTATTACATCATTGCGAAATTTAACGTTTATTCTTAAGGTATAAATATCTTTAATCAATCAACCCAAAATATTTCAAAAATTCGTCATGAGTAAAATTAGGTTATGAAACCGAAATTACTTTACCGAAAAGAGGGGCGTATATTTTTGATAACATTTGATTGATTAAAGTGGGATAAAAGCCAAAAAGATTTTTTAATTTTATTTTTACCATGTTTTTAAAATTAATATATAAATATTAAATTAATATTGTAAACTTCTTTAAAATTGTAAATATTTGAAAAATTAATATTTTTAATATAAGTTTGTATGTATAAAAATAAAAATATAATTTAAGTTTTGTGTGAATTTATAATATGAATTTTTAATTAAGTTTGGTGTGAATTTTTTTAATTTTATGCATTTTAAATTTAAGTTTGGTGTGAATTTAAAAAACAAAAATTTACTTTATTTTGCTAAGTTAAAAATATGATTTTAAATTCGTCGTGAGTTAAAGACTAGGTCTTTGAACCGAAATTACTTTACCCGAGGGAGGGACGAGAAATTTTATTATCATTATTTTTAATCTTATTGATTTAAAGTATGCCAAAAAATAAAAAATAAAAAAATCCAAAAAAATCTTAGTTTTTAAAACCACGCTTCAAAAAGACAAATTTTAAAATTTTGTTGAGGGACAGACTAGCTCAACGTACCGAAACGCCCTCATTCTTAAAAGAAACAAAATTTTAAAATTAATTAATTATTTGTTTTATAAGTTAAAGATAAAAAAAAATCCAATATGTTTGAAAACTTTGGTAAAATTTAATCATTTTTCTACGCTAATTACCCTCAATAATTTAAATTGTTACTGATTTCTTGCAAATGAGGGCATTGCAAGATCTTAAGTGTGGGAAGGGGTTAAATTCTTTCGGAATTTTAATTTTTTTTAATTTAAACACTTGGTTACCATTAAAAATACTAGTAACGCAGTAGTTGTATTAGAATCTAGTGCTCTCTGATAATAAAGAACAACCATAGTCTTATATACTGACTACCCAATTCTAGTAAAATTTTTCAAAATTTTCAATTAAATGAACTCAAAATCATGTTTATACATATTTATGAATGATAAAACTAGGTGTTAACACCGAAATTATTGTTACCTTGGAAAGGACATAAATTGAGAAACAAACCAAAATGTTAGAATTCATTTAAAATAGAATAGAGGAGAATAAAAAGGCAAAGAAAGGAAAATAAAAACCAAGTGTGGGAAATTTTTACCAAGTTATTCAAAACATATATCACATATTTTTGTACAATTAATTGAAAATACTTTTGTTTTGGACTAAACTAAACAGTTTTACCCAATTTATTATAATATATTTGAAAGAAAGATGGATCTACACGATGAATCAATTCCATCATTTAAAGGAAGTAAAGTCTTCCGAAAAAGAAATGCTCTTCTTGATTTAGGTCATGAAGTTGTTGTCCAGACCAGCTGTAGGTTGGCGAAAAATCTAGAAAAGTCATCTCTAAAATCAGCAGGAAATCCACGGACCTCAGCATCAAACAGGGTCGCCAAGTGGTCAGACTTATCCTAACCATGAGAGGATCTGTCTTGTAAAATGGGGAGGACGCCATGCAAATTAGCTGGATAAGACTAATGAATCAGATCCCCAGAAAGGATAATCTTCTTAAAGATCAAAAATCAGCTTTTAAGACTGATATTACTCAACCCTAGAGATTGACCTTAAAGATTGAGAATTACAAACTCATGGAATTCAATGATATCTAAACTCGAGCTTGAACGAGAAAATATTTTGATCAAAATTACAAACCGATTTGTTTTCTGAAAACCTATTTTCAATGCGTTCATTACCATTGAACGTAAAATCCTAGGAATTTACCTGGAATTCATTAGGTCACCTGAACTAATTCGGGTGTCAACCGTAAGAACGGTGGTTGCATAACATGGTCAAAGACATGACCTTGTGCCAGACCGACAAATTATAAGGGTGAGCTTTACTATTGCTCTTACCAAGGATAGTAATTGCATCCGATACATTATAGACCATAATTAAAAGCATGTCAGGGGACATTGCCTTAACAGTTGCTTGTTCAACGCTTTCCTTTACAACCGGACGGTAGTTTACCGAAAGGTAATATACGGAGCAAGTATACTTGACGTGTTGCTTTCCTAATACAAGGTTAGCAAGTGAGTGACACAAAACCGCAAGTTTTGAGCTAAAATTTTCAAATCTGAAACCCACTAAACCTACAAAAACAATTTGCAAACACCGGTGAAGGGTTATTCCGGAAAACTTAGCTAGGGTAAAAGCTATAATGAATTTTCAAAAGATCAAATGTTTTCATAAAGAACCAATTTCCTTAAAGGATCTAAATTTTTATAGTCATGTAGGACTGTAAACCACATCATTACTACCATTGTTTATACCGCTGTATAGAAATTACTGATGTACAAAGTGTGAAGAATAAAGAAGTGATTCTAATATTTCAAGACTATATTGCTTGAGGACAAGCAACACTCAAGTGTGGGAATATTTAATAATGCTAAAAATGAACATATATTTCATAGCATTATCCCTCAAGAAATACAAGCTTTTAGTTGCAATCGTCCTATTTACAAGTGATATTCGTTTAAATATTGAAAGGTGAAGACAAAAGGCAGATTCGACGAATTGAAGACGCAAACGACCAAAAAGCTCAAAAGTACAAAGTACAATCAAAGAGGTTCCAATTATTGATAAGAAACGTCTCAGAATTACAAGAGTACAAGATTTAAAACGCAAAGTACAAGATATTAAATTGTACGCAAGGACGTTCGAAAATCCGGAACCGGGACCAGAGTCAACTCTCAACGCTCGACGCAACGGACTAAAAATTACAAGTTAACTATGTATATAAATATAATATAATATATAATTAATTATATAAATTATATATATATTATATTTATATATTAAAACCGTCGGCAGACTAGGATCCAAACTTGTGTGAGCTGGTTTTACGAACTCCGAGACTTGCGGAGTTTGTAGTGGAAAAATGCCGCGACTCGCGGAGAGACCCTGGACAAAAATGCCTATAAAAGCCAACACATTTTGATCGTAAAAAAATATCCATCAATCTCTCTATCTATATGTAAACGTGTATATATATATATATATATATATATATATATATATATATATATATATATATATATATATATATATATATATATATATATATATATATATATATATTTAATTTTAATTTTAATTTCTAATAATAAGGGTATGTTAGTGAATATTGTAAGGGTGTAAGTCGAAATTCTGTCCGTGTAACGCTACGCTATTTTTAATCATTGTAAGTTATGTTCAACCTTTTTAATTTAATGTCTCGTAGCTAAGTTATTATTATGCTTATTTAAATCGAAGTAATCATGATATTTGGCTAATTACTAAAATTGGATAATTGGGCTTTGTACCATAATTGGGGTTTGGACAAAAGAACGACACTTGTGGAATTAGACTATGGGCTATTAATGGGCTTTATATTTGTTTAACTAAATGATAGTTTGTTAATTTTAATATAAAGGTTTACAATTGGACGTCCCTATAAATAACCATATACACTCAATCGGACACAATGGGCGGGGTATTTATATGTACGAATAATCGTTCATTTAACCGGATACGGGAATGGATTAATAGCCATTAGAATTATTAAAACAAGGGTGAAATTATATACAAGGACACTTGGTGTAATTGTTAACAAAGTATTAAAACCTTGGGTTACACGCAGTCGATATCCTGGTGTAATTATTAAACAAAGTATTAAAATATTGTTACAGTTTAAGTCCCCAATTAGTTGGAATATTTGACTTCGGGTATAAGGATAATTTGACGAGGATACTCGCACTTTATATTTATGACTGATGGACTATTATGGACAAAAACCAGACGGACATATTAAATAATCCAGGACAAAGGACAATTAACCCATGGGCATAAAACTAAAATCAACACGTCAAACATCATGATTACGGAAGTTTAAATAAGCATAATTCTTTTATTTCATATTTAATTTCCTTTATTTTATATTTAATTGCACTTCTAATTATCGTACTTTTATTTATTGTTATTGTATTTAATTGCACTTTTAATTATCGCATTTTTTTAATTATCGCAATTTTATTTTATCGCACTTTTATTTATCGCAATTTCATTATCGTTATTTACTTTACGCTTTAAATTAAGTCTTGTATTTATTTTTAATATTTTACATTAGGTTTTAACTGCGACTAAAGTTTTAAAAATCGACAAACAAGTCATTAAACGGTAAAAGCCCCCTTTATAATAATAATATTACTTATATATATATTTGTATTTTTATTAAAACTAATATAGCGTTAAGCTTTGTTTAAAAGATTCCCTGTGGAACGAACCGGACTTACTAAAAACTACACTACTGTACGATTAGGTACACTCCCTATAAGTATTGTAGCAAGGTTTAAGTATATCCATTCTATAAATAAATAAATATCTTGTGTAAAATTGTATCGTATTTAATAGTATTTAGTTGTAAAAATAAAGCTATTTCATATACACCTCGCATAACATCATACCCCGAAATGGATGATTTCGTTTTAGGACAGTATTTGAACGAAACTCAGTTTTATGGTGCCGAGTTCTTTAATGCACAACAATATTGGTATCAACTGAGTGGGAATAATCCATTTGTATCTAGTGAATCAAAGGGGTCGGACATTAGGGACAAGGATGCGAGATTGATTCAGAGGTTATTGGGTTGTACGTTTTGTGCATGCGTGAATGGGTATGACAAGGTGACCAATCATGGTTTGTGGTCCATTTGTATGATTAAGCATGGACAGTTTGCTGATTTGGCGAATTTGGTAGGTGAGTATTTGCATACGCCTGCGATGGAGAAACAAAAGGCAAAACCACTTTTGGGTGGGCACTATGTTACTAAAATTGCTCGGTTTTTCAACATAAATTTCACTCGTTGTACACCGGCTCGGGATTCAATGAAACCGTTCGGGGTTCGATTTTATATTAATGCGAAAATTTTGATGTGGAACTCGAATCGGTCGATGTTAGTCGAATATGTTGAGCCGTCTCAACAAGGTGGGGCGAGTGGTAGTGGTGCGCAACACGATGATGATGAGGAAGTTGTGGCTCGTATCCACGGGTGTTTTGGTTTCGAGTCCGAGGAGCACGTTGGTTCGGGTAGTGGTCAGCCTTGGGGGGTTTCACAGACAGCTTGGAATGATTTGGTTTTGAGGGTCGATAATGTTCAAATCAGGGTGTCTGATAGATTTAATGAGTTTCGGGGAGAACAACGGTCGCATAACGACCGTATATGGGAAAGTCAGCAACGGATCGATGAGAGGTCAGCCGAGTCCTTACATGACCAGCAATGGATGGCATATGGGAACGATTGGCAAAGGCACAATGCTCGTCTTTACTACTACAACCCGGATCATTATTATGGTACTATTGATCAGCCACCCGTTTATTATCGTAGTCCAGTTCGGCCACGAGTGCAGGCCCCGATTTATAGCGAGGGGGAAAGGTTGGAAGATGCGCATCAGAGGTTTCAGCAGCAGTATCCGTACGGCAATTGGCCGTATGATGGTTTTCAGTGAGGAGGGCCTGCGTGCCCGATGATCATGTTGTACTTTGTTTGCAAACATTTTTATTTGGTTCTGCACTTGGATAATTATTTTCTTTAATTATGTACTGCGGATTTATTCGGGGACAAGGCTTTTCAGTACCGGGTGGTGCCACCTTGTCCCGTTTTATGTAGTTTCTTTTATGATGGTTAGGTTTGTTGGTGAAACGATTTTCAACTCTGACATTAAGTTCAGCAAAACTGCATGATTGATGATATTGGTGTGATGATCGGGAATGGACGATGTTCTTATGCTGGCAGTCAGTTCAGCGCCATCTGTCACTGTCATTCCACGATCAGTGGTTAACTCGATAAGTTTTTATATTTTCTTTCTCACATAACCCTTTCGATTTTTATCTATTTTTGATCTCAAGTGATGGGGACATTACTTGATCTCAAGTGTGGGGTAGGGATGTAAAATCTCTCGGGTTGGTTGTTAATGAATCATCATCATATTAGTTTTAATATTAAAAGACTTGACGTTTCACGGGTTTTGGTCGTAAAAAAAAATTGAAAAATTAGGGGTAAAATAAAAAAAACAGAAAAGTTAGTTTAAAAATAAATAAAAAAAGAAAAATAATTGAAAATTCGGCCAAAACCCTTATTATGAAAATTGGCTTGGTATTTTTTGATATAATTCGTGTTTTCAAAGAATCCAAATTTGTCCCACATGTTCATTTTCTTGGACATGAAATCCTACGAGTTCGGGGAACTCAGTAGTAGGTCACCTGTACCAAAATGGGTGTAAACCGTGAGAGAGCAGTGATTGCATAGCGTGATTGTGACCGAATCACGTGCCTGATCACAAACTTTTGGTTACTTGGTATAGCAGACTTCCGAAACTATATCATTTTATTATTACATCATCTAATGGTGTGATACTGTGGGAAGAGGAGCCTAGAGCTTCACCAGTGTTATCCTTTTTAGGAACAATAGCTACGTGCTTGTGTTTGCTTAGACAACACAATCCATAGCCAAAAGCTATGGCACCCAAAGGTTTTTGGGATTTAAACTGAGTGTCAATTGAAATAGATTGGCATTCCCGAGTGACTCATATCCACTCATTAAGGAAGTAAAGTCTTCCGACCATTTTACTTGGTACGTATATCTCTTAAGCTGTACCATTTCATTACCCATCATTTCACGATGAGGTACTGTTAGAGGAGAAAGTCTTGAACTTTCAAAACATGTTCATTATTTTGAATGTGAAATCCTACATGAACATTAAATTAATACGTAGGTCATCTGCACCAAGGCGGGTCTCAACCGTATGAACGGTGATAGTGGCGTGTAGTCGAAATCGGACCATGCGCTAGATCGAAAACTTAAATAGGGCGATCCTCATTGTTTCTCCTAACAAGGACAATGTTGCACCCGACCACCTTTTTAACCATACATGATGTATCTATTCCATCCTTAAGGGATTCAAGTCTCCCGAACGACACACTTGCTGATTTGTTTCAGAAGATGTAGTCCAGACCAGTTGTAGGGTGACGAAAAATCTTGAAAAGTCATTGCTAAAATCGACTGGAAATCTACCAGGCCTCAACGTCAAACAGGGAAACTGATAGTCAAAGCTTATCTCAGTGAGGGAGATTTGCTAGCCAAATGGGAAGCGCACCATGATACACAAAATGTCGGTGATTGATCTGATTCCCAGTGGATAACCTCCGGAAAGGTAAGATATCAGCTTTTAAGCCTGATGAACTTCAATCTTCATGATTGACTTAACGGATTAGATAATTACCTCATAATTATCGATGATATCCGGACGTAATGTGTATCCTCCTAAGCACATTATTTTCTTACCAACATCTCACGGTGTTAGGTACTGTGGGAGGCATTGGTTTGACCAATCGCGGGGTAGCCCGTACGGTTCTTTTGGTTCATTGGAGTCACCTTCTCAGCACACAGCTTCCACTTGTATCCCTTATTTCATATATTTGAAGAAATTATTAGGTTCGAGATCTTCTACATTTATTTGGATTATATATTTGGTACACTTTGTTTGAATTATCATTATTGTACCGATACTTTATTTGGGGATGTTGGAGATTTTGGGGATTACAAGTGGAAGTCACGTTGTTGATATGTTCGTGTTAAACCGTACCCACGCTAGTTGATTCATTTGGTTATCGTTCGTTGGTTCTACTTACACTTATGAAGACGTTATTATTTAGTAGACGATTATTTTCGAGTCGGATTTGCTTGAGGACAAGCAAGACTCTAGTGTGGCGTGATTTGATATTGCACATTTCTCATATAATTATCATGGAAATATCCGTCATTTTTAGTCCATTTGGATACGGTTTTGGTCTTTATTCGTGATGATTTGGGAAGATTATGATTCGAGAGCCGAGAAGATCTTTTATACGCCTTTTTGATCATTTTGAGGTATGTTCTATGTTACTTAATCAGCGGTGCCTTAATATGATGAAGGAATGAGGTTTTGGACATTTTTTTTGGTGTTAAACGATGAAGAATTTGTGTCAGCATTAAGCTGCGGCGCTGCCTGAGGACCCGCGGCGCGGGCTATAACTGTTTTTGAAGTTCGAGCATATTGATGGTTGTTGGAGTTTTGGCTAGGTTTAAGCCGCGGCGCGGGTCGTAACTGGTCGAAATTTAGGGGTATAAATAGGGAAATAAAACCCTATCTTTGGATCACTTTTTGTCAGCCGATTTTCTGAGCACAAGGGGCGATTTTCTGTCACTTTTGGGGAATTCCAAGGTTACTTTAAAGCTCTAATCATTCCGCTATCAAGGATCAATCCAAGAATTAATCAAGATTCATTGTGTTAGGTTGATTCTTACTATTCAAACAATGTTTTCTCTATTATTTATCAGTTTGATTTCTATTGTTGTCATGGTTATTGGCTAAGTTCTTTAATGCTTGTCTAGATTTATAAACCTATGTATTGGATGCTACTTATCAGTTATTCGTTTAATTTTGATGATTTGATGTTTGAATTAAAGAACGATTCTTATTAAAGCTAGACTTTTCGATTCAATTGGTTGTGTACTTATTTGATAGGACGAGAGTTCATTAATTTAGTACATAAATTTACAATTGGTTTGTCTTAATTGGTTGTTTGCTTACTCGGAGACGAGAGTAAATTGAATTCAAAAGGCTAGACAAAATAGGGGTGAATTATACGCAACGAGAGTTGGTGTGATTGTAATTCAAGTCTTCATCTCAGCTGAGATATTTGGTCACAATTAGGAGGTCTTAGGCTACGGGGAATTCTGTGTCGTGTAATCTTAGTTGAAGTGTTCGCGCTGGGGAATTCCAGGTGAACCGACTAGATAATTCACATATGTTAGATAATAACTGGGGCTTAATCTAAATGCTTCCAATACTAGGTGTAAAAGGTCTAGACAAGCATTCGTTCTCCTATTTGATTAAAACTATCTTATTCTATTTGCCTGTTTGCTTTAAAGCTTAAACTTTAAAACCCAAAAATATTGTCTTTTACTTTTAAAGCTATCTTTGATTTGGCTAATCGTTAAATAGCCAACAAAACTATTATCTCGTAATTTCCATTTTCTAGATTAATTTAGTTTATTTCCATTAGTTACAATCTTAATTCTCACATTTTAACTGTCCTTGGAACGATTTCGGAATTACCAACTTTATACTATTACACGATCGGGTACACTGTCCGTTAGTGTGTAGTAATCTTAAAACCGGCATTTTCCATTATAAATTATAGACACGATTTTACACATCAGACACAAACGATAAATTTGCACCGCTATCAAATAGAATCCTTGTCGGATTTGAGTTAACCATAAAAGTACCTGAGACAACTTCATTGGATTGCTTGGCCTCATCATTGGTCATCAAGTAATTGCGACCCCTAGCCGTACCCGCCGCTCTCTCCAGCTTCTTCACATGATCATTATTCAAATCGGGACATTCCGGCCTCTTGTGTCCCTCTTTACCACAATTATAACAAGTAAGCTTGGTCGACGCCTTGGTACAATCACGGGCTATGTGCCCTCTTTGATTACAATTATAACACGTGGGTCCGAAACAACCGGAAGCACCCTTCTTCACACTATTAACGCTTTCGGAGCCTTTCTTGTTCTTTTTATTTGAGAAGTTCGAATAACTCGAACCTTCAAACTTTCTCTTTGAAAAAGTGAAATCGCTTTTTCTTGGAACCTCCGGCTCAAAACCCCTAGCCAATTCGTATAAATCTTTAAAAGACTTAGCCATTCCCCGGCTAATCTTACCCTTCAACTCATCACTTAAAGTACGGTAGAAATTTAGCATCAACTTGTGATCATCACCAACATACTCCGGACAAAAACGAGTCTTTGCCAATAAGGTAGACTTGAGAGTAACCAAGTCCATTGAACCTTATTGCAAATTGTGCAAATCGTCCCGGATTTTATCAAGATCGGAAGAAGTTCGGTATTCATTGAAAAATTCCTTCTTAAACTCCTCCCATGTCAAGCTCATGCATTGCTCTTCACCATATAATTTGATTTTATTGTCCCACCACAATTTGCCCTCTTCGCGCAACATGCTAGACCCATACCTCGTCTTCTTCTCGGGGCGACACTCCGCGGTACGAAACGCCCCTTCGATATCGGAAATCCAACAAGTGCTTCTCAATGGATCTCTCACCCCCTTAAACATCGGAGGTTGAGTATCCTTGAAATTTTTGTAGTGGAAGTCCCGCCTTCCACCCCCACCATTACCTTCACCCCCTTCGTCTCGAGGGTAAACGTTTCTAGCTTCTAAAGCCTCCTCTATCGTGGCTTTCATTCGTTCATTGATCATTTCGGTCACTTGTCCATCAACCGACTCTTGGAAGACCTTTCGAACATCGTTAAGAAAATCCTTTTTTAGCCTTTTAAAGATGGCCTCAACCTTGGCCTTGAGTTCAACGTCCTCACTCGTACTTCCGTGATTGGTGTCGTGTCCATTTCTCATCTTCATTCTATAAAACGAAGTAAATTAAGCAACAAAACGAAAGGACTTAACATATATGTATATACATATACACCACACTACCCCATCTTGCTCAACAATCGTCGTACATCGCTTGTTTGACAAGATTTGAACCCGTAACAATGGTAGCTAATCATTGTTACGCGATCACGTCACATTAATTCGCTAGTACAACGTCTATCTCGCTTGATGATTTGCTAAAACAACACCAAACAGTTGGTGCACGGTTAATTCAAATAAACCTAAACACTAATCAACCCTCGGTCCGACCCGTCTCCAACAAGTCCCGCATAAAGCGTATACACAATTAAGTCTAAGTCTAGGCACCTATCTCAAGTCGCCTAAATCCCTTAGACCATGCTCTGATACCACTTGTAACAACCCAACCAGACCACCATCGAACCCGCGGAAAATATCAAAAAAAAAAAAATTTGTTTGTTCAGCTAATGGCGCGGCGCGCCGATCTGGTCTGTCCAAAAAGCCTTGAAATGCGAAAAAGATTGGCCACTTCCCGACATAATTAGACAAAACGCTTTTAACAACATATTCAAATATGTAAAACTAACACTATTCAAACATAAAATAAGTTTTACAAAGCGGGGCCCACTTCGGCCGTTTTACGAGTTTAATACTAAATATGAGTTTCGACAATCAAAAAGTTTAAGTACCAAACTACACTACGAGCATGGTGTTTGGGATTAAACTACCCAAGTCTCGGTTAAACTCCAAAAGCTAATATCCTAAAAGCGTTCTCTAACAACGACGGGATCTTTAATCCAAGATGATGCCCTTACCCTTGTCCACAACCGAACCTATAAAAAGGTAAACAACGAGAGGGTAAGCAAAGCTTAGTGAATGCAATAATTACACATACATATATATAACTCATCTATTTGTAATCACATTCACTAAATACCTCATACGAACTTGTAACTCAATTAGCATGTCATCGTACCCAAAACACTTAACAAGTCGTACATTAACACAAAACCGCATTAGCATATACTCAACACAATGTATATATATATATAAACAATATGCTAAATAATCGACAATCTCAATATGGTTAACCATAAACGCTATGGTGCTACCGGCTCGTGGTTCACACCATACGCAATTGAGTCATACTCTTTTATAGTGCTACCGGCTCGTGTTTCACACTCGATGCTACCGGCTCGTGGTTCACATCTCATTTTATAGTGCTACCGGCTCGTGGTTCACACTTGATTCTACCGGCTCATGGTTCACATCTTTTCGCACACATGTTATGGCACTACAGCTCGATGGTTCATACCATAACACCCACAAATAAACGCGTCATATACACATACGTATAATTACTCCACTCACCTCAAAATCTCTTGTGAAAGATAATCAAGCTCGGAAATCTTCAATGTAACGTACCTATTACATTATACATAAATCAATCACAAACTCAAGTTGGTCAACCAATTAAAACTCCACTCTAGTGTTATCTTGACCTATGGTGCAATTTCGACCCATTTACACCCTTAACCCTAATATTTGGGTTAACATCCCCAAAACCCTAATCATTAGCCAAGTTAGGTTTAAAACGCATTTCAACTCAAGGTTTATGCATTACACAACAACATTAACTAACTCAGGTCCATTTTGACCCATTTGACCAATTTAAGGTTAATACACCCATTTCGGGTCATCCACTAACCCACTTAACACCCATTTACAAATGTATAAGTGTGCCAGTAATTTCACTAACCAAATTAGGCTCATAAACATAAATTGATACTTTGGAAACTCTAGTTAGTCATCTTTGAGTCTACATGACCCAAATTTACCCTAAACCCCCAAATCACTAGCAAAATGGGTTTTATGTGCAACACTAACCCAAACCCTAACCCTTAATACAATTAAAGTAAGAAATTGGGTTTTATAACTTACCAACACAATCACCACGTAGCTAGCGACTAGATGAACAACTTTAGAACTCGCACTAAGACCCGATTCAACCTCCTTCTTCCTTTAATGGAGCTCTCTCACTCTAGAACTTCCTCTCTCTCTAGGATTTAATGAAAAGTGATAAGTAGATGGAAATGGAGTAAATGAGGCTCTAAAACTGATCTAGAGCCTTTAATTCGGGTCCCATGTGATTTTACCAAAAATCCCTTCTAAATATCTAATAAAAAGGAAGTGAGCTGTCACAGACCATCGGCGCGGCGCGCCAAAAGCCTGTTCGGCGCGCAAAATGCCCAGGTCAGATTTCTTCTTCTTTTAAATTATATAAAATGAAACCCACAAATCAAGCAACCTATTTACGCATATGTACAAGGAAACATTCGGGTCTTACATTTATGAATGAATTCTGGAGAAATGTAAATAAATTGATGCATGAATTAGTATAATATAATGACACTTGATCAACGTGATTATATTTTAGTAAGTCTAATGATTCACAGATCATAACGTCATCATGTGCCATGTTACATCACTCTCTCATTCGGCTTAACTTCTGAACATATCAAGAAAGTATATTCTTGATGGTTCTATTCTCAGTGATTCAGGTAATCTGACAAATCAAATCGTGCGATTACGTTCTTTCTTGTTAAGACATTAAGTTCATTAGAAACTTTGTAATTACGAATTCTGGACCATTACTCGCTTTATTAGAGGTCGAGAAGAGAATAAAAAGGCAAAGAGCTCCAAAATATAAGAGAAAATATAAAGCCCAATAATAACACGGAGATTACAAACCGTAGATATTAATACGAATAGCAATATAAAGACACGGTAGAATTAAGAATAGTATCACCCCAAGGTAATAGTGGAAGTAAATAGATTTTCCTGGTGGAAGATTGAAAAGAAGGATGGCAGAAATGATAATTAGGAAAATATCAAGGATTTGAACGGGATTAAGTATTTTCACAATCTTTTGGATGTATGAACTAAGAAAGAAAATATAGGAATGGTGAAAATAATGGAACGAAGAAAGTTTAATTTATAATGGAAATATCAGACAGAGTAATCGAGACAGATCACCGTATTTAATTATAGAGATCTTAATTTCCTTACTCGCCGAAGAATCAAATCTTATAGATTTCAAAGATATTCTTTAAATCCCTTGAATTCTGGAATTCAATCAAGACAACGTCAAAAATCAAGACGCACCTTATTTTCTAAATTCAACCCTGTTTACGTCAAAAGCTAAGGAAAATCTTATTTTCTTCAATTCACTCTTTTGCGATAGCTTCATTCGTATTCTTCGAATAATCGAATTATTTTTATCATTATTATCCAACGATGATAAAACTCTAATTATCAACTCATATTCGTCATGAAAATATTTTTATTGTTAGCCATGACCACCTCACTCAAATTTCGGGACAAAATTTCTTTAACGGGTAGGTACTGTGACGACCCGGAAATTTCCGACCAAATTTAAACTTGATCTTAAGCTGAAATAGACATGATAAGCAAAGTCTATTAAATCGAGCCTCATAATGTTGGAACTATTTTTCATGAATGCATTTGACCTTTCATTAATCCCGACGATTCACGAACAATTATTGTAAATAAATATGTAATATAAACATATTAAATTTTCTTACAAGTTAAAATATTAACTGTTCGATAAATGTTATCATATGATATATGATTATTAAATGTTACATAGTTAAACTTACTTATAAATTTCAAATATAACTACTATATCACGTACATAAAAATAAATATTAATAGTAACATCAGTAGTAATAATATTATTATATATAATATATAAATATAAAATTTGTTATGTAGAGTTGTTATAATATTATCATTATCAATTTTATTAATAACATTAATATCATTATAATTAGTAGCATTATTAGTATCTTTGATTTTAATTAATATAATTATAATTATTAGTTATTAATTCATTATTTACTAATATTTATAAAAAAAAGAAAAAGAAATCGTGTACATAGAATTGGAAAAGCAGAGTTGTTTCAGGTCTCTTTCCAACTATAGATGGTTGTTAAATTCGTACAATTAAGATTCTATCTTCACAGCAAAAATCCAAAGTCTGTTAGAAATATATTCAACCTTTTTATTTTTTATTTTATTTTTCTGTGCAAGATTGAAATTGATTCCTTTGTCAATACAAAACAAAAACTTGGTCATATCATTTGTACTACTGATTACCATCAATATAAAGTGCCATAAACTTCTGCAAATCGAGATGGAGAATTAAAACTCAATATAAAGCTCGATATACACTGTTCTTCAACTTTTTGGTAAAAGCTCAATTTCGAATCAAATTTTAAAATATAAAAATGCAGTTATGTTTAGAATCTGATACTCAAACTATCTGCAAGTTTTTAATTTCCAATTCCTTGTATTGATTTCCAATTTGCAAGTCAAAGTTTTGGGTTAAAAAAAGTCAACAAGTGTTCTTGGATCAAATTCGATTTCATGTTTCTGTTTTAGGATCAATTGATGCTTTAAAAAGTTTCTAGTAATGGTTTGAAATCTATTTCATGTAGAATTCTCTAACAAAAATGAGTTTATAGTCAAAATCTTGATTTTTTTGATTCACATTCGCTGCACAGCAGCACTCTTTTTTTTTCTTTTTTTTTCAATTCCTTTAAATACTAATTATAC
Source organism: Rutidosis leptorrhynchoides (assembly GCF_046630445.1). NCBI lineage: Eukaryota > Viridiplantae > Streptophyta > Magnoliopsida > Asterales > Asteraceae > Rutidosis > Rutidosis leptorrhynchoides. The sequence goes on from NC_092338.1 coordinate 143,900,350, forward strand.
TCAATATCCATTTTAAATCCTTAAACTAATAAAGTAATTCATTGTTACTTGATTCTGATTACGGATCAAATTTAATTTGTTAAAGTTGGAGAAGAAATAAGAACACAGGAAAAGACGGGTTATATTTATATTTTTGGGTAGAATTCCAGGAAAATGTAAATGGCTGGATGGTTTGAGTGTTGGGTCGGTGAGCGGGAGGTAACGGGTTCGAGCCCGGTTCAGGGCATTTATTTTTAGAAAAAGCTTATTTGAGGTAGTTATCCTATTTTTATTACTATCATTTCCTTATTATTATTATTATTATTATTATTATTATTATTATTATTATTATTATTATTATTATTATTATTATTATTATTATTATTATTATTATTATTATTATTATTATTATTATTATTATTATTATTATTATTATTATTATTATTATTATTATTATTATTGGTATTGGTATTGGTATTGTTATTATCATTATTATTGATTATCGTTATTATTATGATAATTATTATTAATTCTTAAGAATTAGGAGTATAATTATTATTATCATGTATCTAATTAATAGTAATATCATTATTGTTATTACTAATATTATCATTAAGTATTATTATTATTATTATTAGCATTATTATTGTAGTATTATGATTATCATCATTAATGTGATTACGAATATATTAATGTTACGAAATTAATAATAAAAGTGATATGATAAAAAAATTTATGAAAAATGATTATAATTATTTGAATACAAGTACAATTATGAATACGATTACGAATTTAAGTTATAGAAACTGTAGTCATAAGATTAGCGATTATATACGAAATTTATGATAAATCTGATTTGTATTATTAACAATGTTAATATTATCATTATATTTTAATGTAAAATTATCATTATCATTTTTATTATTATTATCATTATCATTATTATTATTATTATTAATATTATCATTTTACTAAAAGTATCATTTTTAATTAAAAATTATCATTATTTAGACTACCATTTATATTAAAATAAACATTATTACTACTATTATTATTATTATTATTATTATTATTATTATTATTATTATTATTATTATTATTATTATTATTATTATTATTATTATTATTATTATTATTATTATTATTATTATTATTATCATTATCATTCCTATCAATACTAGTATTATTACAAATAGATATTTGTATATAAAATGCATTACAATAATATTAATATTATGTATCACTATATTGTTATTATTATAATGATAAACATTAAACTATATATATACAAAATGTATCAGTTAATACATAAATATATATTGTTATCATATATAAACCCTCATATATATTTTTTATTATTAACACATTATAAATAATGATAAATATTAGTTATATAACATATATAAATTAAATATATTAAATTGATCTAAATAACATATAATATAACAAGTATATTATTAATAATAATATATATAAACTTGTTCGATTACGATTACAGGTTTTAATAAATATACAATTGATATAGGTTCGTGAATCCGAGGCCAACCCTGCATTGTTCAATATAGTCATATGTATTTTTACTACAAAATACATTAGGTGAGTTTCATTTGCTCCCTTTTTAAATGCTTTTGCAATATATATTTTTGGGACTGAGAATACATGCGCTGCTTTTATAAATGTTTTACGAAATAGACACAAGTAATCGAAAACTACATTCTATGGCTGGATTATTAAACCGAATATGCCCCTTTTTAGTATGGTAATCTAAGAATTATGGAACATATACCCTAATTGACGCGAATCCTAAAGATAGATCTATTGGGCCCAACAAGCCCCATCCAAAGTACCGGATGCTTTAGTACTTCGAATTTATCATGTCCGAAGGGAGTCCCGGAATGATAGGGGATATTCTATATGCATCTTGTTAAGGTCGGTTACCAGGTGTTCAATCCATATGAATGATTTTTGTCTCTATGCATGGGACGTATATTTATGAGAAATGGAAATGAAAATCTTGTGGTCTATTAAAATGATGAAAATGATCGATTATGATAAACTAATGAACTCACCAACCTTTTGGTTGACACTTGAAAGCATGTTTATTCTCAGGTACGAAAGAAATCTTCCGCTGTGCATTTGCACATTTTAGAGACATTACTTAGAGTCATTCATGACATATTTCAAAAGACGTTGCATTCGAGTCGTCTATTTCATCAAGATTATTATCAAGTCATTTATATTTTAGATATATTATGAAATGGTATGCATGCCTGTCAACTTACGATGAAATGAAAGTTTGTCTTCTAAAAACGAATGCAATGTTTGTAAAATGTTTCATATAGAGGTCAAGTACCTCGCGATGTAGTCAACTATTGTGAATCGTTTGTAATCGATATGGACTTCATCCAGATGGATTAGGACGGGTCACGTCATCATCCAAGCTCCATCTTTTCTTCCTTAGATTTGCTAGTTCCTTTTGAAATCGTTCATGAGGTGTCTCATCTTCAACACCTTCATAATCTATTCTAGACAAACATCCACATTCATTTGTAATGCATGGAAAATACATTTTCAAATAATGAAACATTTCTTAATTCCATTATCGAATATTTGTGTCTATCCAGAATTTTGGATTTATGCACAAGGAAGCAATAAACACTACTATGCTCAACATACCCGATAATTATGCAGTCAACAGTCTTTGAGCCTATCTTTTATGCCTTAGGCAGTGGAACATCTACTTTTGCTAGACACTGTGATGACCCAGAAATTTCTGACCAAATTTAAACTTAATCCTTAAATGATTTAATATTTTCGACACGATAAGCAAAGTCTGATAAGTTAAATCTCAAACATTTTGAACTGTACTCATGTATTCATTTGACCTCGACCAAATTTCGACGAGTCACGAACGATTGTAAACATAAGATATGTATATATATGTATATGTATATGTATATGTATATGTATATGTATATGTATATGTATATGTATATATATATATATATATATATATATTATAACTTGAAAACGTCAACAAAGTATTAAGTGTATAATACTTTACATTAAACGTATTTGTCTCAATATATGTTTTATATGTTTATCGACGGAATTAAAGGATATTATCAAACGATCGAAGTAGAAGATATTTTGATAGCATCTAACAATCACATAGCTATTATGATTGTTACGGGTCTCTGTTGAGAGGTCCACTTCGATTTAGAAAATCTTTCCCTTTTGATTATATTTGGAATTAGATATATAAAATAACTTGCAACGTATTTATATTGTGTGTGTGTGTGTATATATATATATATATATATATATATATATATATATATGGGTTCGAAATATATATATTTTTAAAAAAAGGTTTATAGCACTCGTTTATTGTTTCATAATTAAATAAATATTTCAAAATAATATATATTTTACGATGTGATAATATATAATAGTAATTTAGATATAAAACGTTTTGATATTATTATTTATATTTTAATTGATAACGAGATATTGATTTAAGGAAGCAAATGACCAAAATACTCAAATGATTAAGTTATAATTCGGGTAATATAGTTTATCATTGATTAAGTCTAATTATTGATAAATGTACACGTCGTGAAACGTAAAGTATAGGTTTTCTAAGTGTATGAAAGGACGTTCGAAAAATCGGAACCGGGACATAAGTCGAACGTAAACGTACAAGACATCGGAACCTAATTTTCAAGTTAACTAGTCACGAGAATATAATATAATATATAATTAATTAATATATATTATGTATATTTAATCTTGTCGACAAGCAAAACGTTAAACGATTTTAAGCTGGGGACAGAAGCCATGCAATCGCATGGTAAAATGTCTGCATGCCCATGTGATCGCATGAGGCCAGAATGCAGGAGAGGTGCTATAAATTGGCCAGTTTTGCTCGACACTCTCACACACTTTCACATTTCTTTTTCTTTTCTCTGTAACTTATAATTTATATTTATATTATTATTATTAATATTATTATTATTAAGATTAAGATTAATATTATTATTAATCTTATGGTGAGAAGAATTATTATTAGTAGTATTATTCATAAAATATTACGACGGAGTGCTGTCCGAGTGATTTCAAAAATGGTTTTTCGAGCGGGATAAAGTTAAGGAAATTATGGGTTATAGCTATGGAGGTTATAAGTATTGTTCAGGGGCATGCTTGTGAGGTTAAACTAGTGTTTATCATCTCCGTTGCGTCTACGTACTTTCCTGCAATATTGAATCTCAATATTGATACGTGAGCACTCATATCTTATCTTTTATATATTAATAGTGTATCCCTGTCTAGTGCTCGAGTATATATGTTTATGCATACTTGTATGCTTTAATTTTATCGTTAGATAGTTTATGATGCATCACGAATTTGATACATATGTTATTGATGTAAGGTATATGATATGCATGTCGTTGGAAAGCTGTCGAAAAATTAATAACTTTTCATTTAGAAATCGTGTGTTTTCGAGAAACGAATTAAAAGTTATGGTCAACTGAATTATGATTAATATTAATTGAAATTGTGTTTGAAACTGTAAATTGATATTTAAACAACTTATTTATGAGATTGATAAATTGAATTTCCAAATATTATTAGTCGAGTAAATGAATTCTTATATAAGGCACGTCTCGTTGAACAATTGTCAAGTTGACTGTTTTATCATATTTTAAAGCCTTATAAAAACTATAGTATGATTTTACAAGTATTGGGAAACTATATGAAATGTTAAAATATATTCAATTGCCATGATCATTCAAATATAATATAACTCCTGAAATAAATAATGTTTTGAGTTTGATAAACTATAAATTCGTTCAATTATCAAGACTTATACTATGTTAATATAATAAACATGTATAGATTTAAAGATCATATTGGGTCAGGTTGACTTTTGAGATGACTTTTGTTAACTTTTACATGTCGGTCTCGAGCATTAGGATTGTGATACACTATGACCCAACCTAGCTTGTTAGACATGTATTGACCAACATATGTTCTCTAGGTTGAGATCTACAGTTATTTCGCATTCTGAGTTTCGGTCACATTTCGATGAATGAATTTATGTGATGCTAAGGTGAGTTTCATTTACTCCCTTTTTAATTACTTTTGCAATCTATATTTTTGGGCTGAGAATACATGCACTTTATTTTAAACGCAATGGATACAAGTACATACTAAATTCTACACCGAGTTTGAACCGAAAATCCCTTAGCTTTGGTAACTAGTAACTGCTGGTTATAAGAACTGGTGAGCATGAATAGTTGTATATGGATCCATAGGGCGTGACATCCCCGTCTGTTCCAGATATAGAAACCCTAGCCTGAACTATAAAACAGACGCATGCTATTTGAGGTTAGTACACATTGGATTGCATGTATTGTACATGTTGGTTGCATGTATGTTAAAACAGGGGTACTTATTATAACGTTAAAGCTTAGTTACCAGGGTGCTCAATCTTGTAGAATATTTTGATAAACGTTTCTGGATGAAACAACTGAAATCTTGTGATCCACCTTTATATACAGATTATGCGCAACATTAAAACTATGAACTCACCAACCTTTGTGTTGACACTTGAAAGCATGTTTATTCTCAGGTTCCTAGAAGACTTTCGCTGTTTGCTTATCTGTTATACAAGCTATGTGCATGGAGTCATACATGCTTTATTCAAGAAAACGTTGCATTCACAAAATCATCACCATGTATCTTATTTTGACTGCATTATCAACAGATGTAGTATTGTAAACTATTAATTACGGTGATTGTCTATATGTAGAAATCATCAAATATCAAAAACCTTGGAATATGATATTCAATTATGGCATGCCATTTTCAAAAGAATGCAATGTTTACAAAACGTATCATGTAGAGGTCAGTACCTCACTGTGAAATCAATGAATGATGTATTCGTCCAAAGGGATTTAGATGGATCGTCACAGTTGGTATAAGAGCTTGAGGTCATAGGGAACCAGAAATTGCATTAGTGTGTTTAACTGGTAATTGTTAGGATGCATTAGTGAGTCTGAACTATAACCGCATCAGTTTTTACCAAGTTTTGCTTATCATTTCTTGTCAGAAATTACATGCTTATCATTCTTAAGTCTAGACACGTTTTCCTGCATTTATTATATAAATAGTGTATAGACAAATTTCATATCTTAAGCATATCTATTACAGTAAACTGTGTCTTACACTTTCCAAAAATTTCTCCGTAACTTATGGGATTTTGGTATTATATATACATATGTAAATTATGTATCGGAGAATACCAAACTAAATCCTATAATCTATCTCATATAAAAAAATCAATTCCCTGATTATACAAGATGGATCACGTATCTAGTTTAAATTCCTTAGATTTCGACAACTATTTTGATATGGAGTTTTACTCAAGCTCCGAAAGCAGTGTGACCGGAATGGATCAACCAATTAGCCATCATCTATTCTGGATGAATTAGGGATGGGTTCGTAGTCTACTTAATCATTGGAGACAAGAAGAAGGTGATCCTTTCCATCCACCACATTTCCCTCTTGGCGAAGAACCTGAAGCACTTACCAGCGAACCTGTTCATAATATCATTTTCTCTCTCATCTCCAGAGTATCTTGTCATGGGTATATACTATCTCAAATTCTGGATCTTATTCATCCGCGTCCGAACCGACAATCACCCCGGTGTAATAGAAGAAGTCAATGAGCTTCGCGCTCGGGTAGTGACTTTAGAGAATATGGTGCAAAGGTTACAAGCACCAGCAGTATCACCGGCATCAACAGTACCACCATTATCAACACCAACAGTATCATTACCACCACCAACAACAACATCCGCATCCCACACCTCAACATCACAATTTGTACCTCGAACATCAATGTCATACGCACCACAAGTACCAAGGAGTACCAGCAACCATAACCGATGAAGTAATGATTCATAACTTCGTCGAAGAAATATTCTGCATAGAATATGTAGTTTCTAAAAGTTTTAGAGATTACTTATTCTAGTAAAAATTTACTATCCAAAGGCGTCAATGGGCAACTTAACTTAGCATAAAAATCTCTACTCATATAGCTTCTATCCGCACCCGAATCAAATAAAACATAAGCAGATTTATTATCAATAAGAAACGTACCCGTAACAAGCTCCGGGTCTTCCTGCGCTTCTGCCGTATTAATATTGAAAACTCTTACACGGCCCTGCCCATTAGTATTCCCCTGATTCAGGCAATTACTTCTAATGTGGCCTGGTTTTCCACATCCATTACAAATAAAGGCGGCATTACTTGTTTCACCACTATTTGTTCCTTTAGTTCTGTTAAACTTTGGTCCGTAGACCTCACACTTTTTTGCACCATGGCCAGTTCTTTTACACTTGGTGCAAAATGTCGTGCAGAACCCATTCTGGTGGTACAATTCACACCTTTGGCATTTTTGGTTTTTGTTGTCGTTGTTGTTATTGAGGTTGTTGTTGGGATTGTTATTGTTGTTGGAACAGTTGTTTAAGTTGTTATTGTTGTTGGGACGTTTGTTGTAGTTATTGTTAGGATTGCAGTTATTGTTGTGATTGTTGTTGCGGTTGTTGGGATAGTTGTTGCGATTGTGGTTATAATTGTTGTTGTTGTTGTATTGGTGACCATTGTCACTGGTTTCTTCCCACTTTCTCTTGAGTTGTTTCGTGTTGGCTTCTTCGGCCGCCTGCTCTTTAATTCTTCCCTCAATCTGATTTATGAGTTTATGAGCCATTCGACTTGCCTTTTGTATGGAAGCAGGCTCGTGTGAACTCACATCTTCTTGAATCCTTACTGGTAACCCTTTTATAAATGCGTTGATCTTCTCTTCTTCATCTTCGAACGTTCCTGGACATAATAGACACAACTCTGTGAATCGTCGTTCATATGTGGTAATGTCGAACACTTGTGTTCGTAACTCTCTAAACTCTACCTTGAGCTTATTGACTTCGTTTCTAGGACGGTACTGCTCGTTCATCAATTGCTTGAATGCCGACCACGGTAGTACGTAAGCAGCATTTTGTCCTACCTGTTCAAGATAGGTATTCCACCATGTTAACGCAATACCTATGAAGGTATGCATAGCGTACTTAACTTTATCCTCTTCAATACACTTACTTATGGCAAACACCGATTCGAATTTCTCAGTCCACTGTTTTAATCCAATTGGTCCTTCAGTTCCATCAAATTCCAAAGGTTTGCAGGCAGTGAATTCTTTGTAGGAGCATCCTACACGATTTCTTGTGGAATTAGTTCCACTGCTAGATCCAGAGTTATTGTTATTTTGCATCGCAACCTGTACTGCGGCTATGTTTGCTGCAAGGAAAACACGGAAGTCTTCCTCGCTCATGTTCAAATTCTGACGAGTCGCCGGTGCCATTTCCTTCAAAAATAGCCAAAAGAATTGAGTTAATCATATAGAATTTAAGAGTAGTCAATAGTATCTCGTAGCATTATATGATCTTATTTATAAAAGCTTTTTCTTCATATTAGCATTTTATAGTTTTAATTCGGGTAGTACCTACCCGTTAAGTTCATACTTACTAGCTACTATACAATTCAACTACTACACTTCTATATGAAAAACTTATTACAATAATATTTCGCTTTCAAATCTTTATACAACATTTTACAAACTTACAATACCACTATTATACATATAGGATAAAATATAGCACCTAATATCTTTGCTACTCAGCAGCTATAAAGGCAATTCTAGTTAATACGCAAGTTGTTCAGCAAAATAAATAAAGATACGTAATTCATAAGTCCAGAAACAAGTCATGCATTCAGGTTTTACTAAGACGACTTCCCATCCTTGGTCTTGTGGAAAGTAACCGTTATGACCATTGGCTAGGCAGCATGTTGTAATGTCGTCAAAAGGACGAGGGTTTCGTAATGTCCAACAGCCTCGCAATAATCTAAAAACCTTGTTTCTTACCCCAACTACTGAATCCGTCACTTGTGGGAAGGTTTTATTTAAAAGTTGTAACCCGATATTCTTTTTCTCACTTTGGTAAGAAGCGAACATCACTAACCCGTAAGTATAACATGCTTCTTTATGTTGCATGTTAGAAGCTCTTTCTAACTCACGAAATTCTATGTTGAGATATGTTGAGTCAAAATAGGTTCTTAACCCGTAGCGTAAAATTTCATTTGGGTTCCCCGCATTTAATGCTTTAAAGAAAATACGGCGTAACTTACAGTCTCCCCAATGTGATATACCCCACCTATCAAAGGAAAGCCTTTTATAAACTAAGGCATTTCTAGAAAGTCTTTCGAATATTTGACAAGTTAATTTCGCCATAACTAAATGTGCTGATGAATTCCGACCGACTCTAGACAAGATTTACTCAATCATATCCTCTGGTAGGTCTTCTAAAATATTCGGTTGTCTACCCTTAACGTCCATTTTATTTTTATACTGTAAAATAGACAAGGATTAGATTCGTAAAAGATAATTAACAAACAATACAAGCAAATTTTACATAGAACATAAAAGTACAAGCACACTACAATACATATAATACACAACATGATTACAACCCTATAATCTGAATCACTGGTTTCTTCTTCTTCGGACTTGGTTCGTTTTCCTAATTTTCTAGGGATATATGGTGCTCCTCTAATACGAGCCGTCGTTTTCCACAATGGTTTAGAAAAACCTGGTAGTTTAGAGGTTCCCGGGTTATTGTTACAATTTAGGAAATACGGACGTTGCCGATACATATAAAGTTCATCGGGGTTGGAATCAGGTTTCTCTATTTTTATACTTTTTCCCTTATTATTTTCTTTTGCCATATTAAATTGGGTCGAGGTAATTTCTATAACATCATTGGAATCCTCATCGGGATCCGATTCATCGGAAAATTGGTAATCTTCCCAATATTTTGCTCCCTCGGAGGAAACACCATTGACCATTTTTAACTTTGGTCTGTTGGTTGATGATTTTCTTTTATTTAATCGATTTATTGTAGGTATCAATATTTCTTCCTCCGGAACCTCTTCTTCTTCTTCTTCTTCCGGTTCCTCCTCTTTCGGTTCCTCTTCTTTCGGTTCCTCTTCTTCCGGTTCCTCTTCTGGAATTTGTGTATCTTCCCAAATTATATTCGACTCTTCATTATTATTAGGTGAGTCGATGGGATTTGTACTAGTGGTAGACATCTATCACACAATATCAAACATATTAAGAGGTTAATATATCACATAATATTTACATGTTAATAATATATAGTTTCCAACAAAAGTGTTAAGCAATCGTTTTTAAAGAAAACACGGTCGAAGTCCAGACTCACTAATGTATCCTAACAAACTCTATAAGACACACTAATGTAAATTTCTGGTTCTCTAAGACTAATGCTCGGATACCAACTGAAATGTCCCGTTCATATTGATTATAAACGTTCCATATTAATTGATTTCGTTGCGAGGTTTTGACCTCTATATGAGACGTTTTTCAAAGACTGCATTCATTTTTAAAACAACCATAACCTTTATTTTATCGATAAAGGTTTAAAAAGCATTACGTAGATTATCGAATAATGATAATCTAAAATATACCGTTTATACACGACCATTACATAATGGTTTACAATAAGAATATATTACATCAAAAATAAGTTTCTTGAATGCAGTTTTTACATAATATCATACAAGCATGGACTCCAAATCTTGTCCTTATTTTAGTATGCAACAACGGAAGCTTTTAATAATCACCTGAGAATAAACATGCTTAAAACGACAACAAAAAATGTTGGTGAGTTATAGGTTTAACCTATATATTATCAAATCATAATAATAGACCACAAGATTTCATATTTCAATATACATCCCATACATAGAGATAAAATTCATTCATATGGTGAACAACTGGTAACCGACATTAACAAGATGCATATAGAATATCCTCATCATTCCAGGACACCCATCGAATATGATAATTTTGAAGTACTAAAGCATTCCAAATTCCAGAATGGGGCTTGTTGGGCCCGATAGATCTATCTTTAGGATTCACGTCAATTTGGGGGTCTGTTCCCAAAATTCTTAGGCTACCAAGCTAAAAAGGGGCATATTCGGCTTCCATCATTCACCCATATAATGTAGTTTCATTTACATGTGTCTATTTCATAAAACATTTATAAAATTGCATGTATTCTCATCCCAAAATATTAGATTTTAAAAGTGGGACTATAACCCACTTTCACAGATTCTTACTTCGTCGGGAAGTAAGACTTGGCCATTGGTCGATTCACGAACCTATAACAAATATGTACATATATATCAAAGTATGTTCAAAATATATTTACAATATTTTTAATACGTTTTACTGTTTTAAGTTTATTAAGTCAGCTGTCCTCGTTAGTAACCTACAACTAGTTGTCCATAGATAAATGTATAGAAATAAATTGATATATATTATCTTGAATCAATCCACGACCCAGTGTATACACGTCTCAGGCTAGATCACAACTCAAAGTATATATATTTTTAGAATCAACCTCAACCCTGTATAGCTAACTCCAACATTACTGCATATAGAGTGTCTATGGTTGTTCCAAATAATATATATATATATATATATATGGGTCGATATGATATGTCAAAACATTTGCATACGTGTCTATGGTATCCCAAGATTACATAATATATTAGAATACATGTATAATACAATATAAGTTAGCTAGGATATGATTTGTATAGAATTGTTACAATATTTCCCGTAGCTACAACAATCAAAAAATATCCAATCTTGTTTTACCCATAACTTCTTCGTTTTAAATCCGTTTTGAGTGAATCAAATTGCTATAGTTTCATATTGAACTCTATTTTATGAATCTAACCAGAAAAATTATAGGTTTATAGTCGGAAATATAAGTTACAAGTCGTTTTTGTAAGAGGTAGTCATTTCAGTCGAAAGAACGACGTCTTGATAACCATTTTGAAAAACATACTTTCACTTTGAGTTTAACCATGATTTTTGGATATAGTTTCATGTTCATAAGAAAAATCATTTTCCCAGAAGAACAACTTTTAAATCAAAGTTTATCATAGTTTTTAATTATCCAAACCAAAACAGCCCCCGGTTTTACTACGACGGCGTATATCCGGTTTTACGGTGTTCTTCGTGTTTCCATGTTTTAAATCATTAAGTTAGCATATCATATAGATATATAATATGTGTCTAGTTGATTTTAAAAGTAAAGTTAGAAGGATTAACTTTTGTTTGCGAACAAGTTTAGAATTAACTAAACTATGTTCTAGTGATTACATGTTCAAATCTCCGAATAAGATAGTTTTATTACTACCTCAAGTTTAGTAGGTAAACCTACTGGAAGTGACAAAAATTGATCTAGCTTCAAAGGATTCTTGGATGGCTTGAAAGTTCTTGAAGTAGAATCATGACACGAAAACAAGTTCAAGTAAGATTTCCACTCGAAATAAGATAGTTATAGTTATAGAAATTGAATCAAAGTTTTAATATGAGTATTACCTTGTATTAGAAATATATCTTACTATAAATAAGAAAGATTTCTTGAGGTTGGATGATCACTTTACAAGATTGGAAGTAAGCTAGCAAACTTGGAAGTATTCTTGATTTTATGAAACTAGAACTTATAGAATTTATGAAGAACACTTAGAACTTGAAGATAGAACTTGAGAGAGATCAATTAGATGAAGAAAATTGAAGAATGAATGTTTTTAGGTGTTTTTGGTCGTTGGTATATGGATTAGATATAAAGGATGTGTAATTTTGTTTACTTGTAAATAAGTCATGAATGATTACTAATATTTTTGTAATTTTATGAGATATTTCATGCTAGTTGCCAAATGATGGTTCCCACATGTGTTAGGTGACTCACATGGGCTGCTAAGAGCTGATCATTGGAGTATATATACCAATAGTACATACATCTAAAAGCTGTGTATTGTACGAGTACGAATACGGGTGCATACGAGTAGAATTGTTGATGAAACTGAACGAGGATGTAATTGTAAGCATTTTTGTTAAGTAGAAATATTTTGATAAGTGTCTTAAAGTATTTCAAAAGTGTATGAATACATATTAAAACACTACATGTATATACATTTTAACTGAGTCGTTAAATCATCGTTAGTCGTTACATGTAAATTGTTTTGAAGCCTTTAGGTTAACGATCCTGTTAAGTGTTATTAACCCATTGTTTATTATATCAAATGAGATGTTAAATGATTACATTATCATGATATTATGATGTATTAATATATCTTAATATGATATATATATACAATTAAATGTCGTTACAACGATAATCGTTACATATATGCCTCGTTTCGAAATCCTTAAGTTAGTAGTCTTGTTTTTACATATGTAGTTCATTGTTAATATACTTAATCATATGTTTACTTATCATAATACCATGTTAACTATATATTAATATATATATATATATATATGTATGTATATATATATATATATATATATATATATATATATATATATATATATATATATCCATATATATAACATCATACAGTTTTTACAAGTTTTAACGTTCGTGAATCACCGATCAACCTGGGTGGTCAATTGTCTATATGAAATCTATTTCACTTAATCAAGTCTTAACAAGTTTGATTGCTTAACATGTTGGAAACACTTAATCATGTAAATAACAATTTCATTTAATATATATAAATATGGAAAAGTTCGGGTCACTACAGTACCTACCCGTTAAATAAATTTCGTCCCGAAATTTTAAGCAGTTGGAGGTGTTGACATATCTTATGGAAATAAGTGCGGGTACTTCTTCTTCATCTGATCTTCTCGTTCCCAGGTGAACTCGGGTCCTCTACGAGCATTCCATCGAACCTTAACAATTGGTATCTTGTTTTGCTTAAGTCTTTTAACCTCACGATCCATTATTTCGACGGGTTCTTCGACGAATTAAAGTTTTTTGTTAATTTGTATTTCGTCTAACGGAATAGTGAGATCTTCTTTAGCAAAACATTTCTTCAAATTTGAGACGCGGAAAGTGTTATGTACAGCCGCGAGTTGTTATTTTAATTCAAGTCGATAAGCAACTGGTCCGACACGATCAATAATCTTGAATGGTCCAATATACCTTGGATTTAATTTCCCCCGTTTACCAAATCGAACGACACCTTTCCAAGGTGCAACTTTAAGCATGACCATCTCTCCAATTTCAAATTCTATATCTTTTCTTTTAATGTCGGCATAGCTCTTTTGTCAACTTTGGGCGGTTTTCAATCGTTGTTGAATTTGGATGATCTTCTCGGTAGTTTCTTGTATTATCTCTGGACTCGTAATCTATCTATCCCCCACTTCATTCCAACAAATCGAAGACCTGCACTTTCTACCATAAAGTGCTTCAAACGGCGCCATCTCAATGCTTGAATGGTAGCTGTTGTTGTAGGAAAATTCTGCTAACGGAAGGTGTCAATCCCAACTGTTTCTGAAATCAATAACACATGCTCGTAGCATGTCTTCAAGCGTTTGTATCGTCCTTTCACTCTGTCCATCAGTTTGTGGATGATAGGCAGTACTCATGTCTATACGAGTTCCTAATACTTGCTGTAATGTCTGCCAGAATCTTGAAATAAATCTACCATCCCTATCAGAGATAATAGAGATTGGTTTTCCATGTCTGGAGACGACTTCCTTCAAATACAGTCGTGCTAACTTCTCCATCTTGTCATCTTCTCTTATTGGCAGGAAGTGTGCTGATTTGGTGAGATGATCAACTATTACCCAAATAGTATCAAAACCACTTGCAGTCCTTGGCAATTTAGTGATGAAATCCATGATAATGTTTTCCCATTTCCATTCGGGATTTCGTGTTGTTGAAGTAGACCTGATGGTTTCTGATGCCCAGCTTTGACCTTAGAACACGTCAAACATTCTCCTACATATTTAGCAACATCGGCTTTCATACCTGGCCACCAAAAATGTTTCTTAAGATCCTTGTACATCTTTCCCGTTCCAGGATGTATTGAGTATCTCGTTTTATGAGCTTCTCTAAGTACCATTTCTCTCATATCTCCAAATTTTGGTACCCAAATTCTTTCAGCCCTATACCGGGTTCCGTCTTCCTGAATATTAAGATGCTTCTCCGATCCTTTGGGTATTTCATCCCTTAAGTTTCCCTCTTTTAAAACTCCTTGTTGCGCCTCCTTTATTTGAGTAGTAAGGTTAGTGTGAATCATTATATTCATAGCTTTTACTCGAATAGGTTCTCTGTCCTTTCTGCTCAAGGCTTCGGCTACCACATTTGCCTTCCCCGGGTGGTAACGAATCTCAAAGTCGTAATCATTCAACAATTCAATCCATCTGCGCTGCCTCATGTTCAGTTGTTTCTGATTAAATATGTGTTGAAGACTTTTGTGGTCGGTATATATAATACTTTTGACCCCATATAAGTAGTGCCTCCAAGTCTTTAATGCAAAAACAACCGCGCCTAATTCCAAATCATGCGTCGTATAATTCTGCTTGTGAATCTTCAATTATCTAGACTCATAAGCAATTACTTTCGTTCGTTGCATTAATACACAACCGAGACCTTGCTTTGAGGCGTCACAATATATCACAAAATCATCATTCCCTTCAGGTAATGACAATATAGGTGCCGTAGTTAACTTTTTCTTCAACAATTGAAACGCTTTTTCTTGTTCATCCTTCCATTCAAATTTCCTCCCTTTATGCGTTAATGCAGTCAAGGGTTTTGCTATTTTGGAAAAATCTTGGATGAATCTCCTGTAATAACCAGCTAGTCCTAAAAATTGGCATATGTGTTTCGAAGTTTTCGGGGTTTCCCACTTTTCAACGGTTTCAATCTTTGCTGGATCCACTTGAATACCTTCTTTGTTCACTATATGACCGAGGAATTGAACTTCTTCCAACCAAAATGCACACTTTGAAAACTTAGCGTACAATTTTTCTTTTCTTAACAACTCTAGCACTTTTCTCAAATGTTCTTCATGCTCTTGGTCATTCTTTGAGTAAATAAGTATGTCATCGATGAAAATAATGACAAGCTTGACAAGGTATGGTCCACATACTTGGTTCATGAGGTCCATGAACACAGCTGATGCGTTAGTCAACCCAAACGGCATAACCATAAACTCGTAATGACCGTAACGCGTCCTAAAAGCAGTCTTTGGAATATCATCCTCCTTCACCCGCATTTGATGATACCCAGAATGTAAATCAATCTTCGAATAAACCGATGAGCCTTGTAGTTGATCAAATAAGTCGTCGATTCTCGGTAGTGGGTAACGGTTCTTGATGGTAAGTTTGTTCAACTCTCGGTAGTCAATACACAACCTAAATGTACCATCCTTCTTCTTGACAAACAAAACAGGAGCTCCCCATGGTGATGTGCTTGGTCGAATGAAACCACGCTCTAAAAGTTCCTGTAACTGACTTTGTAATTCTTTCATTTCGCTGGGTGCGAGTCTGTATGGAGCACGAGCTATTGGTGCAGCTCCTGGTACAAGGTCTATTTGAAATTCAACGAATCGTTGTGGGGGTAATCCCGGTAATTCTTTCAGAAATACATCGGGAAATTCTTTTGCGACATGAACATCACTGATGTTCTTTTCTTCAGGTTTAACTTCCTTGATGTGTGCTAGAATGACGTAACAACCATTTCTTATTAGTTTCTGCGCCTTCAAACAACTAATAAGATTTAATTTTGCATTGTTCTTCTCTCCGTACACCATTAAAGGTTTTCCCTTTTCACGCATAATGCGAATCGTATTTTTGTAACAAACGACCTCTGCTCTCACCTTTTTCAACCAGTCCATACCAATTATTACATCAAAACTCCCTAACTCCACTGGTATTAAATCAAATTTAAACGTTTCATCCCCCAGTTTAATTTCTCTATCCCGACATATATTATCTGCTAAAATTAATTTACCGTTTGCTAATTCGAGTAAAAATTTACTATCCAAAGGCGTCAATGGGCAACTTAACTTAGCACAAAAATCTCTACTCATATAGCTTCTATCCGCACCCGAATCAAATAAAACATAAGAAGATTTATTATCAATAAGAAACGTACCCGTAACAAGCTCTGGGTCTTCCTGCGCTTCTGCCGTATTAATATTGAAAACTCTTTCGCGGCCCTGCCCATTAGTATTCCCCTGATTCGGGCAATTACTTCTAATGTGGCCCGGTTTTCCACATCCATAACAAACAAAGGCGGCATTACTTGTTTCGCCACTATTTTTTCCTTTAGTTCTGTTAAACTTTGGTCCGTAGACCTCACACTTTTTCGCACCATGGCCAGTTCTTTTACACTTGGTGCAAAATGTCGTACAGAACCCATTCTGGTGGTACTCTTCACACCTTTGGCATTTTTGGTTTTTGTTGCCGTTGTTGTTATTGAGGTTGTTGTTGGGATTGTTATTGTTGTTGGAACGGTTGTTTTAGTTGTTGTTGTTGTTGGGACGTTTGTTGTAGTTATTGTTAGGATTGCGGTTATTGTTGCGATTGTTGTTGCGGTTGTTGGGATAGTTGTTGCGATTGTGGTTGTAATTGTTGTTGTTGTATTGGTGACCCTTGTCACTGGTTTCTTCCCACTTTCTCTTGAGTTGTTTCGTGTTGGCTTCTTCGGCCGCCTGCTCTTTAATTCTTCCCTCAATCTGATTTATGGGTTTATGAGCCATTCGACTTGCCTTTTGTATGGAAGCAGGCTCGTGTGAACTCACATCTTCTTGAATCCTTACTGGTAACCCTTTTATAAACGCGTTGATCTTCTCTTCTTCATCTTCGAACGTTCCTGGACATAATAGGCACAACTCTGTGAATCGTCGTTCATATGTGGTAATGTCGAACCCTTGTGTTCGTAACTCTCTAAACTCTACCTTGAGCTTATTGACTTCGTTTCTAGGACGGTACTGCTCGTTCATCAATTG
Organism: Rutidosis leptorrhynchoides; assembly: GCF_046630445.1. NCBI lineage: Eukaryota > Viridiplantae > Streptophyta > Magnoliopsida > Asterales > Asteraceae > Rutidosis > Rutidosis leptorrhynchoides. The sequence continues at coordinate 143,918,287 of NC_092338.1, forward strand.
CTTGAATGCCGACCACGGTAGTACGTAAGCAGCATTGTGGAATTAGTTCCACTTCTAGATCCAGAGTTATTGTTATTTTGCATCGCAACCTGTACTGGGGCTATGTTTGCTGCAAGGAAAACACGGAAGTCTTCCTCGCTCATGTTCAAATTCCGACGAGTCGCCGGTGCCATTTCCTTCAAAAATAGCCAAAAGAATTGAGTTAATCATATAGAATTTAAGAGTAGTCAATAGTATCTCGTAGCATTATATAAACTTATTTATAAAAGCTGTTTCTTCATATTAGCATTTTATAATTTTAATTCGGGTAGTACCTACCCGTTAAGTTCATACTTACTAGCTACTATACAACTCAACTACTACGCTTCTATATGAAAAACTTATTACAATAATATTTCGCGTTCAAATCTTTATACAACATTTTACAAACTTACAATACCACTATTATACATATAGGATAAAATATAGCACATAATATCTTTGCTACTCAGCAGCTATAAAGGCAATTCTAGTTAATAAGCAAGTTGTTCAGCAAAAGAAACAAAGACACGTAATTCATAAGTCCAGAAACAAGTCATGCATTCAGGTTTTACTAAGACGACTTCCCATCCTTGGTCTTGTGGAAAGTAACCGTTATGGCCGTTGGCTAGGCAGCATGTTGTAATGTCGTCAAAAGAACGAGGGTTTTGTAATGTCCAACAGCCTCGCAATAATCTAAAAACCTTGTTTCTCACCCCAGCTACTGAATCCGTCACTTGTGGGAAGGTTTTATGAAAGGACCCGTCCTAATCCACCTGGACGAAGTTATCAACATTTGGTCCCATTACGATGATCGGCTCCAAGTAATGTCCTTATATTGAGCAAATGCACAGCAGAAGACTTAATTCGTACCTGAGAATAAACATGCTTTAAAGTGTCAACCAAAAGGTTGGTGAGTTCATAGGTTTATCATAACAATCATTTCAATATATTAATAGACCACAACATTTCATAATCATAAACATAATACACTCGCAAGTGTATGTAAAGCATTCTAAGTGGTTGAGCACTTGGTAACCATACTTAACATTTAATCAACGTCGCATATTCCCTTTATTATGAAATCTCACTACACCGTACCAAGTGTAGTCACCAAAACGAAGTACTGTGCAACCGTTGAATACTGGTCGTCCAGTCCGGTTGGGGTTGTCAGGCCCGATAGATCTATCAACAGGATTCGCGTTTACAATACCCATGTAAATAGTACTTACTAAGCTACAGGGAAATATGCCAGTGGTACAACTCAACGTAGAATATATTTTTAAGTACTTGTGTCTATTTTGTAAACATTTATAAAAGCAGCACATGTATTCTCAGCCCAAAAATATATATTGCAAAAGCAATTAAAAAGGGAGCAAATGAAACTCACTTTTGCCTTGAAGGTATTTAATTCGACTTGGTCTCTGATAGATATCACGAACCTAACCATATATATATAATATATCAACATATTTTATTTTTAAGTAATCGTTACATATATATATACTTTTAATACTTTTAATATTTTCTTAGTCCGTAGTTAGCAGTCCGATGTTAGTGGTCCACAATTAGTTGCTTAAATAAAATAAATAAAGACCTCATCGTATTCGTATTGATCAGAATTAATCTCGACCCATGGTACCATGTTGTCAAATGACGTGTTGCGCACATAAAGTACCGTGTTGTCAAATGACGTGTTGCGTACAATCATGAGGTCTTATGATTAATCTTCTCGTCTTGTTTACGGGTGGTCCTGAAATATATAAAATCAAATCATAAGTAATTATATATAAAATATCATATTAATTAGAAAAGATATGATTAATTTACTTTTTCTCCAAATATTTTCGTAGCTAAACTAGCTTCGGATACCCAATCTTGTTTTAGTCGTAGTTTCTTCATTACAACTCCGTTTTTGTTGGTTCAACTTGCCACTTCCTTGGATCGAGTCAAATTTTAAGAATATGAACTGAAAATACCTTAGTTTGTATTCGAAATCATAGGTTATAGGTCAAACTTTGGTGAAACTTATGAAAGTGATCATTTTCCATCATAAAAACAACATTTAATGATCATTTTTCTAAAAATACTTACACTTTGAGTTAAACCATGAAATTTTTATGTGTTAACATATTCATAAGAAATATCATTTTTTCAGAACATGAACTTCCAATTCAAAGTTCAAGATGGTTTTTAATTATCCAACCCAAAACAGCCCCCGGTTGCACTCCGACGACGTAGATTCAGTTTTTAAGATGTTCTTTGTAAAACCAAGTTATATCTTGTTAGGTTAGCATATCATTATGATATATTACAGGTCTTAAAGTGTTTTAAAAGTCAAGTTAGAAGGATCTATTTAGTTTGCGAAGAAGTTTAAAATCATTCAAACTATGTTCTTGTTGTTAAAATTTTATACCACAAAATAAGATAGCTATATGAATATGAATTGAATAAGATTATGAACAAGGTTACTACCTCAAGTTATGTAACAACCCAAACCAAACCACGAACAACCCGTGTAAAAATACAAAACAAAAAAATTTTTGCTCGTTCAGAAAATAGCGCGGCGCGCCAAACTGGTCTGTCCCAAAAAGTTTGGAATGCGAAAAAGATCGACTAGTTCCCGACATTTTTAGACGAAACGCTTTTAACCACACATTCAAATATGTAAAAATACCACGATTCAAACATAAAAATGATGTTTTACAAGTGGGGCCCACACGACCCAAAATACAAGTTTAATACAATTTATGAGTTTCGACCACCAAAAAGTTTAAGTACCAAACTACACTATGAGCATGGCGTTTGGGATTAAACTACCCACGTCTCGGTCAAACTCCCAAAAGTCAACACATCCAAAAGCGTCCCCTACAATAAAGCGGGAATCTCTATTCCATGATAATGCCCTTACCCTTGTCCACAACCGAACCTATAAAAATAGTAAACAACGAGAGGGTAAGCAAAGCTTAGTGAATGCAATAATTATACGAATAAATATATAATTATACCTACTTGCAAACACTTACACAAACCGCAAACATGCTAGCAAACACAATTAGCTTATCGTCACAATAACAAGCTATAAATCTCCAATACCACAAGCTAGCATAACAACCGCATATAAATATAACTCGAATAATATAATATGCTTACAACACAAATAACCATGGTTAACCAATAGTACAAGGGAACGGCGCTCGCGAAAAAGCCATCGGTGTTCATAACATCCGTTAGGGCACTTAACACCTCGTACCACTAACCCCTAGGGTGGCACCTTAACACCTCGGCACATCACCCCGAGTGGCATCTTAACACCTCGATGCATCACTCATTATTTTTACGGAGTGGTGTCTTAACACCTCGACACTACACTCCTAGGTGGCATCTTAACACCTCCATGCTACACCCGAGTGGCATCTTAACACATCGATGCTACACTCTTCACGTGAAACATGGTGTCTTAGCACCTCGACACTACACATTTCACGCTACAACAAATAGATACATTATATACATACGCATATAATTATTCCACTCACCTCAAAGTCTTGTGAAAAGATACCCCAGCTTACAAGACCTCAAAGTAACGTACCTAACATATTATACACATCATCAAATGCAAACTCAAGTCGGTCAACCAAGCCCTTTCACCATTCTAAGCCATTTTGACCAAAGGTACAATTTCAACCCATTTGCACCCTTAACCCTAATTTGGGTCAACACACACCAAAACCCTAATCATTCGTCAAGATGGGTTTAAAACACATTTAGGTCACAAGGCCAACTCGTTTTCATACTTGCTAGGCCACTTAGGTCATTAAAGACTCATTTGACCCATTTCAAGGTCAACACACCCATTTGGGTCATCCATACCCAATAACACCCATTTACATATTATTAAAGTGTTCTAGCAACTAACTAACCAAATTTAAGACTCAAAAGTCCAATTAACACATTCAAACCCTAGGTTAGTCATCAATGAGTCTTCATAACCCATAATCACCCAAAATACTAACAAAATGGGTCTTTGGTTCATCACTAGCCCAAAACCTAACCCTTAAAGCAATTAAAGTAAGAAATTGGGTTTTATAACTTACCAACACAATCACCACGTAGCTATCGACTAGATGAACGACTTTAAAACTCGCACTAAGACCCGATTCAACCTCTTTCTTCCTTTAATGGAGCTTTCTCACTCTAGAAATGCACTCTCTCTCAAGAATTGAATTGAAGATGATAAGGTTGTTGGGAATGGAGTGAATGAAGCTCCAAAACTAATCCAAGGCATTAAATTCGGCCCTTAAATGATTTTACCAAATTACCCTCAAAATATCTAATTTAAAAAGAAGAGGAAATCTGTCAGCCCGTAGTGGCGCGGCGTGCCAAATGCCCAGTTCAGCTTCTTTTGCTTTTTAATTATATACCACAAAACCCACACCTGAATACTTATAAATACACATATGTACAAGGAAAAATACACGGGTCTTACAACTCTCCCCCACTTAGAATCGATCACGTCCTCGTGATCCTCGTCACTTAACCACCCTGAACCGCACTCTATGGTCCTCAACAAACGTTACAATCCGAATTCCACCACATTACACATTAACCCGAAGATTTATCCAAAAACTAAGTACACATTTGAACGCATTCCGAAACATGCAATACACACAACATTCGAAGTCTATAACGATCACTTAGAATACGCGAAATCGCCACGTATTCTTCCAACTTCTCTAGGCAATCCTTCTCTAAGAGTCACCATTAATAACCAACTCGTCACCCGTGATTTATTAAAATTCACAAATCCGAGCACAAGAATTTGCTCAATCCCTCCAATCGGGAAAAACTCAATCGATCTCGTACCGAGATATCAATCCTTGAGCGTACCCTTACCAAGTACAATGCATAAAAACAACCAAGTCTCAAACTAAGGTCAACAACTCAAAATGATGAAAACCGGACAAAAGCGAATCCTTACGGATTACACTTATTACCTAACATCCTTAGTAATGCGCAAACACGGCTAGTATGCAGCTATCGTAGCATCGTAAGCAAGCAACCAAAACCGCTAACGTCCAAATCGACTATGGCAACACAAAACCCAATGTGTACAAAATGGCTACTGTCACCCCTTAACAACATGTGAGCGAAACACGGCTATCGCATCACTAATTACAGAACATGGTCCTCCCGAACCTACCATTGGCGTATAAAACAACCAATAGTTTTCAATACTAAACGCATGAAAGTTATTTCACACAAAACTCAAGTGTCCAGAAATGGCTATTACTCACAACCATGTGCACAAAACGGCTATGTGCATAATTTATACGGGCAATTAATCATCAAAAACCTACAAATAACGGTTCTTTCCGAAACCGCTCACCATCAATCACAACCAAAAGTGGTTAACGAAGAGCTAATCCTTCCGGATATCACTCATCACCTATCATAAGTCAAACGCGGTCAACATAGAGATAAACCCAAATAAACATACACGTAATCACCTCGTAGTACCCAAAATCAAAGCAATCACACCATCGGAGTCAAAAGTTGCACTAGCAGGTATAAGAAGGCACCTGACGTTGCGTTGTCTAACTTCAATTACTAACACCGAGCCTCCAAAGACTCGACCCATACGGGGTCTACTCCTGGTGTCACACGCCACTGACTACACGCAGTCACACAAATCTAAAGAATGTTACGGCTCAACGCTCATGACTTCTGGCGACCCTAAGGCTTACACCTTTCTAGCTTCGTCATAACCATTAAACCGGTTACCTACATACATAAGGATAGTTAACCTCCACGACCCTACTCGCACACGAACGGGGTTAACGGGAATGCCTCTCGGACGGCATACTGCGTGCACCCCCAAATTCATAGAAGAAAAGAGTGGCCGTCAAGAGCGCACAACACTCGCCACATAAACACCAAACCGCCACCGAAATCGAACCGTCAATTAACATGTATACAAATACATCATAATACGTCATTATCGTTAAACGTACCACCATACTCTGGTTACGGACTAATTGGTTTCACCATAAAGCTCAACACAACAATTGGGACTACGCCCTACACGGTCTCATCACTATACGCTCGGTTAAGCTCTCGCGGCTACACCAAATCAAAACACAACACTATCGATAAGACGTTTACACGTCACGTACTCTCACATGGTGATATAACACCCGGTGCATACTAAACCAGTAACACGCGCAAACAAGCAACTAGTTGTTAAACTCACATACGGGCAACAATACACAAACAATCTACAAAGCCTACGGGTCTCACTCGAACGAGCTTAACGACCCCAAAACCACAACGCAATAAGCCTAGACAACAGAAGACTCAAACAACAGAGTCAAGGCACAACACACCGACCTATCCAACCAATCTCCTCATCGATCATAGTCCACGATCTCTCGCGAATTCATTTCACCATAAAACCGCCGCTCACTTTCTTCCGTTGGCATCAATTAAACAACGACCTAACGCTAACATAACTCGTACCTCGTATATCAAGAACACCGCTACCCGCAGGGTAGACCTTTCCAACCAGTGGGTTCACTCGACCCGTTGCACCCGAAATTTACGACCAACAACACACCTATTCTTACCTTCCGGAAAGAGAGTGAACAAAGTTATCATAGCAATTGCGTTACTCACTTCCTTGCCATCAAACAACGTCCTTGACTTGTTCCCGTCAAGTCCGTGTCCGCATCCCCGACAATCTTGCACATCCATCTCGTTAGGGAGATGAAATTTACCAGTCTAGTATCTCACGATTCGTACGTCACTTCACACTGTTCCATTCGTCCGATGCTACCAATCTCACGACTAATTGACTTCAGTCATATCCAACCTATGAACCTTATGGTTCTCCAACTTGCGATACCAAAACGAACACGCGTTATTAACTAACTCTAAAGCCCAATTTTATAGGTTGGTAAAACCAAACCCCTCACTCCACCCTAGGAATGCTTAGAAACTTAAGTCCCTCATCCGTCAACCCAAATATCAATATAGGGTAATTCCATTAGGAATGCTACCCCTAACAATATCCCGTATTTACACGAATGCGTTCACCCCCAAGTCGCATTCTCATGAGTCAATGACTCAAGCGCTACCCTAGTGCACTATCGTTAATAGCACCAACATACCGAATCTTCACCAAGTTCACTTTAGCCTAATTAGATCCCGAAGCAAAGTTTAAGTCTCTAATACATACACGAATCCATCGGCACACAACAAACAATAATAAGGCATATTTGTACCAAGGACAAAAATACCTGAAACACCATCTTTGGACCCTTGCGCATCTCTGATCATCAGATAGTCACGCTCTAACCTTCTAACTCGATCGACAAACAATTCGGAACACTCTGACTTTCGGTGTCCCTTCTTTTGGCAAATAAATCACTTGATCGTGCTTAAAGGTACACTCGTACAATCCCGTGCCCAATGACCTCGTCCTCCACACCTAAAGCACGTAGGCCCATAACCTCTCTTACTCTTCTTCTTCATTTTTTTAACACCTTCGGGCGTACTTCTCGCCCTTTTACTAGGGGTACCTCTTGATTCTTACTTTCTCTTACCCAAAGAGTGATCAGCAAATTTTGAAGCATGAGATTCAATCCCCATAGTTGCTCCTTCGTCACCGTCACCTTGAGGTTTAGGAAACCTCTTTTCTAACTCTTCTTTCACGACCTTAGGCACTCGGTCTCGAACCATATCGATCACTATTCCCTCGAACGACTCTTGGAGGACTTGCTTAAACTTTTCGGCGAAAATCAAAATATAGCATTCGAACTCCGCCTCAATCCTTAATGTTAACTCATCCTTCCCCTCATGAATAGGCGCATCCGTTCTGATTCCATCTTCCGTCTTCATTCTAAAGAACGAATATAAATTTAGCAACGAACGAGTACAATCATACGTACAATCACGTCCCATCTTGCTCGGCAATCGTCGTACATCACTTGTCAAATATGATTTGTACCCGTAAAAATGGTAGCTAATCATTATTACGCGTACACGCCGTATCCACTCGTTAGTACCACGACTGCTTCGCTTGATGATATGACCCAACACAACACACAATATATTAATAACATCCGCATTACTAATATAAACGTTAGTCCACTTACAAAAGAGGCACTAACTATAACCCGTTCCGACCCGTAATCCTACAAGTCCCGCAATAAATTAAGCACACACAAAAGTCTAAGTTTAGGCACCTATCTCAAGTCACCTAAATCCCTTAGACCATGCTCTGATACCACTTGTAACAACCCAAACCAAACCACGAACAACCCGTGTAAAAATACAAAACAAAAAAAATTTTGCTCGTTCAGCAAATGGCGCGGCGCGCCAAACTGGTCTGTCCCAAAAAGTTTGGAATGCGAAAAAGATCGACTAGTTCCCGACATTTTTAGACGAAACACTTTTAACCACACATTCAAATATGTAAAACTACCACGATTCAAACATAAAAATGATGTTTTACAAGCGGGGCCCACACGACCCAAAATACAAGTTTAATACAATTTATGAGTTTCGACCACCAAAAAGTTTAAGTACCAAACTACACTATGAGCATGGAGTTTGGGATTAAACTACCTACGTCTCGGTCAAACTCCCAAAAGTCAACACATCCAAAAGCGTCCCCTACAATAAAGCGGGAATCTCTATTCCATGATAATGCCCTTACCCTTGTCCACAACCGAACCTATAAAAATAGTAAACAACGAGAGGGTAAGCAAAGCTTAGTGAATGCAATAATTATACGAATAAATATATCATTATACCTACTTGCAAACACTTACACAAACCGCAAACATGCTAGCAAACACAATTAGCTTATCATCACAATAACAAGCTATAAATCTCCAATACCACAAGCTAGCATAACAACCGCATATAAATATAACTCGAATAATATAATATGCTTACAACACAAATAACCATGGTTAACCAATAGTACAAGGGAACGGCGCTCTAGAAAACGCCATCGGTGTTCATAACATCCGTTAGGGCAGTTAACACCTCGCACCACTAACCCCTAGGGTGGCACCTTAACACCTCGGCACATCACCCCGAGTGGCATCTTAACACCTCGATGCATCACTCATTATTTTTACGGAGTGGTGTCTTAACACCTCGACACTACACTCCTAGGTGGCATCTTAACACCTCGATGCTACACCAGAGTGGCATCTTAACACCTCGATGCTACACTCTTCATGTGAAACATGGTGTCTTAGCACCTCGACACTACACATTTCACGCTACAATAAATAGATACATTATATACATACGCATATAATTATTCCACTCACCTCAAAGTCTTGTGAAAAGATACCCCAGCTTGCAAGACCTCAAAGTAACGTACCTAACACATTATACACATCATTAAACGCAAACTCAAGTCAGTCAACCAAACCCTTTCACCATTCTAAGCCAATTTGACCCAAGGTGCAATTTCAACCCATTTGCACCCTTAACCCTAATTTGGGTCAACACACACCAAAACCCTAATCATTCGTCAAGATGGGTTTAAAACACATTTAGGTCACAAGGCTAACTAGTTTTCATACTTGCTAGGCCACTTAGGTCATTAAAGAATCATTTGACCCATTTCAAGGTCAACACACCCATTTGGGTCATCCATACCCAATAACACCCATTTACATATTATTAATGTTCTAGCAACTAACTAACCAAATTTAAGACTCAAAAGTCCAATTAACACATTCAAACCCTAGGTTAGTCATCAATGAGTCTTCATAACCCATAATCACCCAAAATACTAACAAAATGGGTCTTTGGTTCATCACTAGCCCAAAACCTAACCCTTAAAGCAATTAAAGTAAGAAATTGGGTTTTATAACTTACCAACACAATCACCACGTAGCTATCGACTAGATGAAAGACTTTAAAACTCGCACTAAGACCCGATTCAACCTCCTTCTTCCTTTAATGGAGCTTTCTCACTCTAGAAATGCACTCTCTCTCAAGAATTGAATTGAAGATGATAAGGTTGTTGGGAATGGAGTGAATGAAGCTCCAAAACTGATCCAAGACATTAAATTCGGCCCTTAAGTGATTTTACCAAATTGCCCTCAAAATATCTAATTTAAAAAGAAGAGGAAATCTGTCAGCCCGTAGTGGCGCGGTGCGCCATAGGGCCCCGCGGCGCGCCAAATGCCCAGTTCAGCTTCTTTTGCTTTTTAATTATATACTACAAAACCCACACCTGAATACTTATAAATACACATATGTACAAGGAAAAATACACGGGTCTTACAAGTTACTTGGACAAAGTTACTGCAAAAGATAAGAAATAATCTTGGAATCAAAGATTGGTGGAGTTAGATCAAAAGGTTGGAAGTAAACTTCTTCAAATGGGTGGTTATTTTGATATGTTCTTGAAAGAGTTTTCTTATGGTGTTTAAGGCTTGTAATTGAAGCTAAATGATGGGGAAAATGCTTGGAGATGATCAAGTATGAAGTTAGGAGTATTTTGAGAGAGAAATGAAGGTGTAGGTATGAGAAAATGGAGTGAAGAAATGGTGTTCATTTATAAAAAAGTTTTTAGTTTATAAAGAAAGAAAAGGATTCCTAATTTTGTTTTCTTACTAATAATTCATACTACTTGAAAAATTCTAGTTACCTCATATCTAGGGCAGTAATAATGTTGATTAGGATGTTGATTTGATGTGTATATACCAATAGTAAATACGTATAGAAGCTGGGTATGATACGGGTACATATACCCTAGATATACGTATAGAAATCTTGAGAAAACGGAACGAGAATTCAAATATAGCTATCTTTTGTGAATATACTTATATTGTTTTATGTATTTAAGTCCTTAAAAAGTGATTAAATACATTATATATACGATACATGTATAAGCATTATAGATTATAAGTATATATATCAAAGAATGTTACGTATAGTTATCGTTTTGAAAACTTAAGTTAGTAGTTTCAAAATATACTTATAACTCATTGTCATTAGTACACAATGAGATGTTAAACCATCCTTAGATCATGTTAAATATATATAAATACATATATATACACAAACGTATAATTATCGTATGTTATATAGTTCGTGATATCATCGGTCATATTGGACGGTCAAACGTTGTGTAAAACTCTTTTCAAAAACACAAGTCTCAACAATTTGGATTGCTTATCATGTTGGTATGGTTTAATTTATGTAAATATTAATCTCATAAGTATAATTTGGTCAGAAAATTCTGGGTCATTACAGTACCTACCCGTTAAAGAAATTTCGTCCCCGAAATTTGATAGAGGTTGTTATGGATAACAATAAGAAGGTTTTCATGAAAAATATAAGGGGATAATGGAGTTTTATCATCATTGAGTAATGTAGATAAAACGATTCATTTATGCGAAGAATATAAACGAGACTATCGTAAAAGAGTGAGATGAGTAAAATATATTCGTCTTAACCGATGACGTAGTTATGATTGATTTCCGGGATTTAAGGGATTTAAAGAGAATCTTACGTAATAAGATTTGGTTCTTTGGTGATTAAGGAAATCAGGATCTTCTTTGATTATATGCAATAATCTATTTCGATTGCTTTGTCGGATATTTCACTATAAATTCATCCCTTCGTTTCCTTATTTTTCATGACTCACACCTTCTATTCTTTCTCCCTTGATTCTTACTTTAAAGCATTCATCAATATGCTCCATCCAGTCCTGATTCTTGATATACTCCTAACTTTTATATCTGTCATTCTTCTTTTTCATCTACCACCAGAAGAATCTATTTACTTCTACTATACTCTTGTGTTTATAGTGTTTCTAATTCTCCCATGTCTCTATATTGCTATCTGCATCGATATACACGGTTTGTAATTTCGGGGTTATTATCGAAGTTTATATTCTTCATTATTTTTCGGAGCTTCATGCTTTCGTTTTCTCTTCCTGACTTCGAGTCAAGCGAGTAATGGTCCGGAATTCATAGATATGAAATTCAGAATGAACATAGCTAATGCTCTAAGAATAAAATGGTAATAGAACGATTTTGATTTGTTAAATTACCAGAATACCCTGGAGAAGACCGAGTCATCCAGAAAAATATTCTCTTGATATGTTTAGAGATTAGATAGAATGTAAGAGTCATGTAAATGGCACATGATGATGGTACTGTGAATCATCATGCTTTATTAGAAACTCAACATGACTTACTGTAATATAATGACGTTGATCAAGTGTCATTATATTATACTAATCCATGCTTCAGTTCCCAACACTACTTCAAAATATTCATATTTTAAACTCGAAGGTTTCAGAATTTAGAAACTAACACAGTTTCTTTTATGTTGCAGATATTACGGGGAGATAAATGATCTCAGATAAGAATAGTTGTGAAAATATCGCCAGAAACATGGAGGATATTTATAATAGAACATACGAGAATATCTTAGAATTTCTAATATCAATGGATGATGAAGAAGATTTGTCTGTGAAGGTCTAGAATGAGAAATAAGATGTCTGCTAACGATTTCAGCAGGCACAGAATCATTTGGATTCTTTGAAGGCAAACTTATTCTTTGTGATTTGTCCACGACTTTCTTCATAGTTTCACATAATCCGCTTTTCGGTACTAAATTTTCTATCGAGCGTTCCTAACACTCCTTTCTTTATCATCAAACTTTTGGCCAGTAAGATCATCTACAACATGCTGCTTCATCAGCATTTTCAAAGTTAATTGATCTGGGTCATCGGTTATCAAATCGAGGTAGTTTCAGGAGAATTGTGTTTTTAGAATGATTAATCGCTGATGGTAATATTGTGGAATATAAAAGGTTCCCCAGTAACAATAAAGAGTACGCATATATATCGCGGTTATAATAAAGTTGTTTCGGATGAAAAGTCGGAGTTGACTTGCTGGAGCTGTGACAAAATTAGCTACTTTGGAAAGGGATTGCAAAACGATCTTCGGTAATAACAATGTCAAAGGAACTAGAACAGATACGTGTCAAACGTTTACTCAGTTTCCGAGGGTTTTTCAGGTGCATAACTATATGCATCAATCTTTTCTTCCGTAGATGAAGTGCGGTTGGTTTATCCTCTCGATTGAGGTGTTCTTAAGAATCATGATAGATTTGAACGCTGATTGTAATCGTCGAGATACAATGAGGTTTAAGATGAAATCAAGTGGCAATCTTGAAGAAATGTTTAGTTTCATATGTTATAATCAATATTTTAATTCATTTTAATTGTCCAATGTCATTAGTCCACAGTTAATAGTCCACAGTAACAGTCCAATAATTCATATATAGTTTAATATATAATATACGAATTAATTAATACGTGTCGTGACCCGTATACCTCTCAGACTCGATTACAACTCAAACTATATATATTATTGTAGAATCAACCTCAACCCTGTATAGAGAACTCGATCATTACTGCATATAGAGTGTCTATGGTGATTCCAAATAATATATATAGATGCGTCGATATGATATGTCAAAACATTGTATACGTGTCCCGATATTTAAAGTGCGTAAAATAATTACAGAACTTAAATGAAGATAAATAAAAGTGCGATAATTAAATTGCGATAAATAAACTGCGATAAATAAAATGTAATCAGTTAGCTAGGAACAGTTAGCTGGAACAGTTAGCGTGGATTCTTAACAAAATTTTTCATAGTTAATTTGTTTGTTTCTAACATATTTTATTTTGTCATATGTTTTCTTCATATGCCACTTGTTGAATTCTGGGAAGTCAAAATCCAAATATGAAATTGAATGAAAATGGTTATTCTGCGGTGAATGGATACATATATCGGTGGTTGTAAGTAGGATAGTAAATGACTGTTGAATCAGCTTCGACGAATGTACAATGTAACTTATTAAGATGAAATCTAATTATTCCTCGGGTATTACCTACCCGTTAAAAAAAATTTTCACCATTAATATTTTGTACAAAAGAACTTTTAATTACAATCTTTATGAAAACATATATACATATATATTTTCTTCAGATGAAATCATGAATTTAATGAGTTAATATGATATTAATCTCATTTGCTTTCGGTTTGGGCTAGAATAAGAAATCTCTAAAACTTTTTGAAACCACATATTCTTCGCAGAATATCAATGAAGTTATGGATCAATACTTCATCGTTCATTATTGTTGGTACTCCTTGGTATCTATGGTGCGTATGATGTTGATGTTTGTGGGACAGATTATGATGTCAAGACGTGTGATGCGGATGTTGTTTGTTAGTGGTGATGATGGTATTGTTGATGTTATTGATGGTGGTGCTGATTATGCTGCTGGTGCTGCTGCTGGTGTTTGCAACCTTCGCACCATGTTCTCCAAAGCCGTCACGCGAGCGCGAAGTTCGTTAACTTCTGCTAGTACACCGGGATGATTGGCGGTTGGATCGAGTGAATGAACAAGATTTGTAATATGGGATAGTATATAATCGTGACGAGATACTCTAGAAATGAGAGAGAAAATGGTGTTTCGAATAGGTTCGCCGGTAAGTGCTTCAGGTTCATCGCCAAGAGGGCAATTTGGTGGATGGAATGGATCACCTTCTTCTTGTCTCCAGTGATTTACTATATTACGAACCCATCCCCAATTCATCCAGAATAGATGATGGGAAATTGGTTGATCCATTCCGGTGACGCTGCTTTCGGAGCCCGAATGGAAATCCATATCGGCATAACTGTAGGAATCTGAAGAATTCGAACTAGATGCGGAATCCATCTTGTATAATGGGGAAAATGAATTTTTGGTATGGAATAGATTATAGGAGTTAGATTTGGTACTCTTCAATACATAATTTACATATGTATATATAATACCAAAATCCCATAAATTACGGAAAATCTTTGAAAAGATATCAGTCAAAGTTCGCAATAACAGATATGCTAAGATAAGAATTCGTCTATACACTATCAATGCAGTAAATGCAGTAAAACGTGTCTAGACTTATGAATGATAAGCAGGTAATTTCCTAAGGATGATAAGCAGATGATTTACGACTAGAAATGATAAGCAAAACTTTTGACATTTAGACACGGTCGAAGTCCAGACTCATTAATGCATCCTAACAACTACTAGTTAGACACACTAATGCAAGACCTGGTTCGCTACGACCACCGCTCTGATACCAACTGAAAGGACCCGTCCTAATCCACCTGGACGAAGTCATCAACATTTGGTCCCATTACAATGATCGGCTCCTCCTTATATTGAGCAAATGGACAGCGGAAGACTTAATTCGTACCTGAGAATAAACATGCTTTAAAGTGTCAACCAAAAGGTTGGTGAGTTCATAGGTTTATCATAACAATCATTTCAATATATTAATAGACCACAAGATTTCATAATCATAAACATAATACACTCGCAAGTGTATGTAAAGCATTCTAAGTGGTTGAGCACTTGGTAACCATACTTAACATTTAATCAACGTCGCATATTCCCTTTATTATGAAATCTCACTACACCGTACCAAGTGTAGTCAGCAAAATGAAGTACTGTGCAACCGTTGAATACTGGTCGTCCAGTCCGGTTGGGGTTGTCAGGCCCGATAGATCTATCAACAGGATTCGCGTTTACAATACCCATGTAAATAATAGTTACCAAGCTACAGGGAAATATGCCAGTGGTACAACTCAACGTAGAATATATTTTTAAGTACTTGTGTCTATTTTGTAAACATTTATAAAAGCAGCGCATGTATTCTCAGCCCAAAAATATATATTGCAAAAGCAATTAAAAAGGGAGCAAATGAAACTCACTTTTGCCTTGAAGGTATTTAATTCGACTTGGTCTCCGATAGATATCACGAACCTAACCATATATATAATATATCAACATATTTTCTTTTTAAGTAATCGTTACATATATATATACTTGTAATACTTTTAATATTTTCTTAGTCCGTAGTTAGCAGTCCGATGTTAGTGGTCCACAATTAGTTGCTTAAATAAAATAAATAAAGTCCCCATCGTATTCGTATTGATTAGAATTAATCTCGACCCATGGTACCATGTTGTCAAATGACGTGTTGCGTACATAAAGTACCGTGTTGTCAAATCACGTGTTGCGTACAATCATGAGGTCTTATGATTAATCTTCTCGTCTTGTTTACTGGTGGTCCTAAAATATATAAAATCAAATCATAAGTAATTATATATAAAATATCATATTAATTAGAAAAGATATGATTAATTTACTTTTTCTCCAAATATTTTCGTAGCTAAACTAGCTTCGGATACCCAATCTTGTTTTAGTCGTAGTTTCTTCATTACAACTCCGTTTTTGTTGGTTCAACTTGCCACTTCCTTGGATCGAGTCAAATTTTAAGAATATGAACTGAAAATACCTTAGTTTGTATTCTAAATCATAGGTTATAGGTCAAACTTTGGTGAAACTTATGAAAGTGATCATTTTCCATCATAAAAACAACATTTAATGATCATTTTTCTAAAAATACTTACACTTTGAGTTAAACCATGAAATTTTTATGTGTTAACATATTCATAAGAAATATCATTTTTCCAGAACATGAACTTTCAATTCAAAGTTCAAGATGGTTTTTAATTATCCAACCCAAAACAGCTCCCGGTTGCACTCCGACGACGTAGATTCAGTTTTTAAGATGTTCTTTGTAAAACCAAGTTATATCTTGCTAGGTTAGCATATCATTATGATATATTACAGGTCTTGAAGTGTTTTAAAAGTCAAGTTAGAAGGATCTATTTAGTTTGCAAACAAGTTTAAAATCATTCAAACTATGTTCTTGTTGTTAAAATTTTATACCACAAAATAAGATAGCTATATGAATATGAATTGAATAAGATTATGAACAAGGTTACTACCACAAGTTACTTGGACAAAGTGACTGCAAAAGATAAGAAATAATCTTGAAATCAAAGAGTGGTGGAGTTAGATCAAAAGGTTGGAAGTAAACTTCTTCAAATGGGTGGTTATTTTGATATGTTCTTGAAAGAGTTTTCTTATAGTGTTTAAGGCTTGTAATTGAAGCTAAATGATGGGGAAAATGCTTGGAGATGATCAAGGATGAAGTTAGGAGTATTTTGAGATAGAAATGAGGGTGTAGGTATGAGAAAATGGAGTGAAGAAATGGTGTTCATTTATAAAAACGTTTTTAGTTTATAAAGAAAGAAAAGGATTCCTAATTTTGTTTTCTTACTAATAATTCATACTACTTGAAAAATTCTAGTTACCTCATATCTAGGGCAGTAATAATGTTGATTAGGATATTGATTTGATGTGTATATACCAATAGTAAATACGTATAGAAGCTGGGTATAATATACCCTAGATATACGTATAGAAATCTTGAAAAAACGGAACGAGAATTCAAATATAGCTATCTTTTGTGAATATACTTATATTGTTTTATGTATTTAAGTCCTTAAAAAGTGATTAAATACATTATATATACGATACATGTATAAGTATTATAGATTATAAGTATATATATCAAAGAATGTTACGTATAGTTATCGTTTTGAAAACTTAAGTTAGTAGTTTCAAAATATACTTATAACTCA
Organism: Rutidosis leptorrhynchoides; assembly: GCF_046630445.1. Lineage (NCBI taxonomy): Eukaryota > Viridiplantae > Streptophyta > Magnoliopsida > Asterales > Asteraceae > Rutidosis > Rutidosis leptorrhynchoides. The sequence goes on from NC_092338.1 coordinate 143,935,906, forward strand.
TTGTCATTAGTACACAATGAGATGTTAAACCATCCTTAAATCATGTTAAATATATATAAATACATATATATACACAAACGTATAATTATCGTATGTTATATAGTTCGTGATATCATCGGTCATATTGGACGGTCAAACGTTGTGTAAAATTCTTTTCAAAAACACAAGTCTCAACAATTTGGATTGCCTATCATGTTGGTATAGTTTAATTTATGTAAATATTAATATCATAAGTATAATTTGGTCGGAAAATTCCGGGTCATTACATTTTATTTAAAAGTTGTAACCCGATATTCTTTTTCTCACTTTGGTAAGAAGCGAACATCACTAACCCGTAAGTATAACATGCTTCTTTATGTTGCATGTTAGAAGCTCTTTCTAACTCACGAAATCCTATGTTGGGATATGTTGAGTCAAAATAGGTTCTTAACCCGTAGCATAAAATTGCATTTGGGTTCCCCGCATTTAACGCTTTAAAGAAAACACGGCGTAACTTACAGTCTCCCCAATGTGATATACCCCACCTATCAAAGGAAAGCCTTTTATAAACTAAGGCATTTCTAGAAAGTCTTTCGAATATTTGACAAGTTAATTTCGCCATAACTAAATGTGCTGATGAATTCCGACCGACTCTAGACAAGATTTCCTCAATCATATCCTCTGGTAGGTCTTCTAAAATATTCGGTTGTCTACCCTTAACGTCCATTTTGTTTTTATACTGTAAAATAGACAAGAATTAGATTCGTAAAAGATAATTAACAAACAATACAAGCAAATTTTACATAGAACATAAAAGTACAAGCACACTACAATACATATAATAGACAACATGATTACAACCCTCTAATCTGAATCGCTGGTTTTTTTTTTTCTTCGGGCTTGGTTCGTTTTCCTAATTTTCTAGGGATAAATGGTGCTCCTCTAATACGAGCTGTCGTTTTCCACAATGGTTTAGAAAAACCTGGTGGTTTAGAGGTTCCCGTGTTATTGTTACAATTTAGGAAATACGGACATTGCCGATACATATAAAGTTCATCGGGGTTGGAATCAGGTTTCTCTATTTTTATACTTTTTCCCTTATTATTTTCTTTTGCCATATTAAATTGGGTCGAGGTAATTTCTATAACATCATCGGAATCCTCATCGGGATCCGATTCATCGGAAAATTGATTATCTTCCCAATATTTTGCTTCCTCGGCGGAAACACCATTGACCATTTTTAACTTTGGTCCGTTGGTTGATGATTTTCTTTTATTTAATCGATTTACTGTAGGTATCAATATTTCTTCCTCCGGAACCTCTTCTTCTTCCGGTTCCTCCTCTTCCGGTTCCTCTTCTTCCGGTTCCTCTTCTTCCGGTTCCTCTTCTTCCGGTTCCTCTTCTTCTGGTTCCTCTTCTGGAATTTGTGAATCTTCCCAAATTATATTCGACTCTTCATTATTATTAGGTGAGTCGATGAGATTTGTACTAGTGGTAGACATCTATCACACAATATCAAACACATTAAGAGGTTAATATATCACATAATATTTACATGTTAATAATATATAGTTTCCAACAAAAGTGTTAAGCAATCGTTTTTAAAGAAAACACGGTCGAAGTCCAGACTCACTAATGTATCCTAACAAACTCGATAAGACACACTAATGGAAATTTATGGTTCTCTAAGTCCAACGCTCAGATACCAACTGAAATGTCCCGTTCATATTGATTATAAACGTTCCATATTAATTGATTTCATTGCGAGGTTTTGACCTCTATATGAGACATTTTTCAAAGACTGCATTCATTTTAAAACAACCATAACCTTTATTTTATCGATAAAGGTTTAAAAAGCATTACGTAGATTAACAAATAATGATATTCTAAAATATACCATTTACACACGACCATTACATAATGGTTTACAATAAGAATATATTACATCAAAAATAAGTTTCTTGAATGCAGTTTTTACATAATATCATACAAGCATGTACTCTAAATCTTGTCCTTATTTTAGTATGCAACAGCAGAAGCTCTTAATAATCACCTGAGAATAAACATGCTTAAAACGTCAACAAAAAATGTTGGTGAGTTATAGGTTTAACCTATATATTATCAAATCATAATAATAGACTACAAGATTTCATATTTCAATATACATCCCATACATAGAGATAAAATTCATTCATATGGTGAACACCTGGTAACCGACATTAACAAGATGCATATAGAATATCCCCATCATTCTGGGACACCCATCAGATATGATAATTTCGAAATACTAAAGCATTCCAAATTCCAGAATGGGGCTTGTTGGGCCCGATAGATCTATCTTTAGGATTCGCGTCAATTTGGGGGTATGTTCCCAAATTCTTAGGCTACCAAGCTAAAAAGGCATATTTGACTTCGATCATTCACCCATATAATGTAGTTTCATTTACTTGTGTCTATTTCATAAAACATTTATAAAATTGCATGTATTCTCATCCCAAAATATTAGATTTTAAAAGTGGGACTATAACTCACTTTCACAGATTTTTACTTCGTAGGGAAGTAAGACTTGGCCACTGGTCAATTCACGAACCTATAACAAATATTTACATATATATCAAAGTATGTTCAAAATATATTTACAATATTTTTAATACGTTTTACTATTTTAAGTTTATTAAGTCAGTTGTCCTCGTTAGTAACCTACAACTAGTTGTCCATAGATAGATGTACAGAAATAAATCGATATATAATATCTTGAATCAATCCACGACCCAGTGTATACACGTCTCAGGCTAGATCACAACTCAAAGTATATATATTTTTGGAATCAACCTCAACCCTGTATAGCTAACTCCAACATTACAGCATATAGAGTGTCTATGGTTGTTCCAAATAATATATATAGATGGGTCGATATGATATGTCAAAACATTTGCATACGTGTCTATGGTATCCCAAGATTACATAATACATTAGAATACATGTATAATACAATATAAGTTAGCTAGGATATGATTTGTGTAGAATTGTTACAATATTTCCCGTAGCTACAACAATAAAAAAATATCCAATCTTGTTTTACCAATAACTTCTTCGTTTTAAATCCGTTTTGAGTGAATCAAATTGCTATGATTTCATATTGAACTATATTTTATGAATCTAAATAGAAAAAGTATAGGTTTTGATAGTGCTCCAAATGAACATATATTTAGTAGCAATATCCTCCCAATATGTAAATTATTTAGTTTTAATTGTCCTATTTTAAGTTGTAATCGTTTATATTAAATAAGTGCGAAGACAAAAGGCGAAAACGACGATTTGAAGACGCAAATGACCAAAAAGCTCAAATGTACAAGATACAATCCAAGTGGTTCAATTTATTGATAAGAAACGTCTAAAAATGACAAAAGTACAAGTTGCGGAATGCAAAGTACAAGATATTAAATTATACGAAAGGACGTTCGAAAATTCGGAGCCGGGACATGAGTCAACTCTCAACGCTCGACGCAACGGTGCAAAAATTACAAGTCAACTATGCACATAAATAAAATATAATATTTAAATAATTCTTAAAATTATTTATATATTATATTATTATTTAATTACGTCGACAAGCTAAGATCCAAAAAATTGTGAGCTGAAAAATCAAACTCCACGACTCGCGGAGTTTGAAGGCCAAAAACTCCACGACTCGCGGAGCAGCCAGATTCCAAAATGCCTATAAAAGGCCACGAGCTTCTGCAGTTTTAAAAAAAATATATATACATAATAATAATAATACTTCGTAGTATAATATAAATATATATATATATAATATATATATATATATATATATATATATATATATATATATATATATATATATATATATATATTATAGATTAGTGTTATATTAGATTAGTTTGGGTTATGTAAAAGTTATTTTTACGGGTTTTAAAGTCGGAGCTCTGTCCGTGTACTACTACGCGATAAATAATCAATGTAAGCTATGTTCTCCTTTTTAAATTAATGTCTCGTACTTAAGTTATTATTATGCTTATTTGAGCTGAAGTAATCATGATGTTGAGCTAAATATTAAAGACGGGGTAATTGGGTTTTGTACCATAATTGGGGTTTGGACAAAAGAACGACACTTGTGGAAATTAGACTATGGGCTATTAATGGGCTTTATATTAAATTAATGATACCTCGTTAATTTAATATAAAGGTTATGATTTGACGTATCTATATATAACCACATACGCTTAATCGGACACGATGGGCGGGATATTTATAAGTACGAATTATTGTTCATTTGACCGGACACGGGGATGGATTAATAGTCAATGGACTCATTAAAACAGGGGTGGATTACATTCAAGGGTAATTGGTGTAATTGTTAACAAAGTATTAAAACCTTGGTTTACACACAGTCGATAACCTGGTGTATTCATTAAGCAAAGTATTAAGACCTTGTTACAGTTCGAATCCCCAGTTAGTTGGAATATTTGACTTCGGGTATAAGGTTAAATTTGCCGAGCAGTTTATAATTATGACCAATGAACTATTATGGACAAAAACCAGATAGGTTTCAAATACATCCAGGACAAAGGACAATTAACCCAGGACAATAAATTAAAATCAAAACGTCAAACATCATGGTTACGGAAGTTTAAATAAGCATAATATATTTTATTTCATATTTCCTCGTACTTTTATTTATTGTCATTTTAATTATTGTTATTTATTTTATATTGTTATTTAAATATCGTCATTTACTATATGCTTCACTTAAAATATAAATCGATAAACCGGTCATTAAACGGTAAACTCCCTTTTATATATATATATATATATATATATATATATATATATATATATATATATATATATATATATATATATATATATATATATATATATATATATATATTTGTACAAATGTAATTATATAAAAATATAGTGTAACCGTCTCCCTGTGGAACGAACCGGACTTACTAAAAACTATACTACTCTACGATTAGGTACACTGCCTATAGTGTTGTAGCAAGGTTTAGGTATATCCATTTTGTAAATAAATAATTAAAACTTGTGTAATTTGTAACGCTTTTCGTCTCAAAAATATATAGTATTTCACGTACCCCTCGCACGACATCAAGTTTTTGGCGCCGCTGCCGGGGAACTCGGCAAAACGCTATATTTTTAATTTATTTTGTATAAATATATTTATATATATTTTTAGAAAAACAATATAAAATTTAAAAAAAAAATGTTTTTCAAACTCCACGACTCGCGGAGTTTGCAGGCTTAAAACTCCACGACTCGCGGAGCCGCCCTGACCAGCCTGACCAGAAACCCTATTTCGCATTAATTACGGGGTATTATTAATTATTATTATTATTATTTAACCCTAATTACTTTATTATTATTATTATTATTTAGTTTAAGTTTTTAAATTAATTAGTTATAATTAATTATATTTAGTTTTAATATATAAAAAATTAATACTTTTATAAAATATAAAAATAAAAATATAAAAATAATATTTTTTATAAAAATAAGTAATTTTATCACTTTTTATAATTTGTATCCTTTTATTTAGTGTAATTGTATTATTTTATATATTTTTCGTTCGCAATTAGTTTTAAAATTAGTTTTTCCATAGTTATTTTATATGTATAGATTCTTAGGCTTTGCCGTAAAATCCCTTAAGTGCTATTTCTTTAGACTAAGATTTAGGTGCTTTAGAATTTTGCGACGATTTTAAAATATTAGTTCCTTTTAAGTCACGACTCGCTACTTTCTTATTTTTATTTTTCGACGTTTTTCGACGTGCATTCTTTTTCTTTCTTATTTCTCGGCGCTTTAGTTTTTTGGACTTAGAAATTTTCTCTATTTCTTATCTACTATCTCAAACGGAAAGAAAAATTATTTAAGTGGTTAAATTAATGGACGTTGACAATTTTCTGCTTCGTAGTAATAGTTGAATTTGTTAGTGGCTGAGTTGTGAGCTTCCAATTTAAAGGGTTCTGGCTCCCTACTGCATCTTTTGGCTATTCGAAACGTGAGCAAAAGCAGAAAAGTCTATTAATTGGACAACTTATATAAGTTTTTCTATTTTTATAACTAATAGGATAATTAGTAAATACTCCACATTGTAGCTAAAATTTGGCCATCGCAATAAAATGGAAAATTTTGAAAACAAGGCTATGGAAACTCTTTTTGATATCCAAAATCAATTAAATCAATACTCTCAAAGGGGTGTTGATGACAATTCGTTCGGTCAATCTTGGATCACGAATGACGAAACAATAACTGGTTGTGAAATCTGTGGAGATTATCACTCAACATGGGAATGTTATTATTACGTTCCTATGGAAAATTACGCACCCACGGAACCTGAATGGAATGATTATGAGGAATATAATTCAAATTGGGATTATTCCCAAGAATATTTCCAAACTCAACAACCAGTAGACGAGAAAAATTACGTGTATAAAAATTTATTAGACAATATGAAAATCAAACTCGAAGAACTCAATGCTCAAAATGAACAAATGAGAGAGTTTGTAAACCGGCAAGCTGAAACTCTATCAGACTACACACCTGTTGATCTGAGGAGTCGCGTGCAAGAAAATCTCATATCATTGAATTTTGATGAATTCGAGAGCTCCGAAATCACCAACTATCCCGATGATACTTTTTATTCAGTCTTACCAATTTCACAACATATCGACACATTAGCCTCTACCGACGAAATCATCGATCCATCAATAGATAAAGAAGAAGTAAGGGTGACAAATTGGTACTCTTGGGAATACGATAACGTTGAAAATTTTACCCCCGAGGCCAAACCGAACTTCACCATTCCACAACCTTCCAACCCAATATTCTCAATAGACGAGTCATCCACTGGAAATGAACTACGAGCTGTAATATATAATGACACCTCTAATTTCACCCAATTGGGTAATAGAGGTGAAAACTTTGATCCTGAGAATAAAAGGAAGGAAATAATAGGAATTGTCCACCCTATAGAAATAAGTATGTCGGTGTATATCGATCCATTTGACCAAGAACCAGAAAAGAGACATATCCATTTACTAAAAGCTACACTTAAAAAAGAATTAAGTAGTGACGATCGGGTGAGTCTAAACTTTAAACCCATTGATATATTATACACCACCCGAGATGTAAATAACTGGCTCACTATTTTAATTTGTGGAACTTATTCTACCGACTTCACATGTCGTCAGCTAAGTGTGGGGAAGTCTAACCCCACTTAACGTTAAATTAGGGGTTTGGGTTAGTGCATAACTCATTAATAAACATGCATAATAAATTAGGGTAAAAGACGCATTTTTAAAGATTAGCAAACAGTTCAGAAAAGCAACCGTTTTTGAAGAAAAATATGTGTGATAAAACAAGAAGGAATGAACGATGAGGCGCGCCATCTATCATTCGACGAGCTTTGTAATTACAAACTGGGTATTTTTAATTACTTTTCTACACTAATCACCCTCATGAATTTATAATTATAGTCTGATTTCATGCAAATGAGGGCATTGCATGATCTCAAGTGTGGGGAAGGGTTATAAATTCTCTCGGGTTTGCACTTAGTTTATTTGCCAAATTTTGTGAAAATTTGAAAAATTTTCAACTAAATGAAGTCAAAATCATGTTTATACATACTTATGAACGATGAAAACTAGGTGTTAATACCTAAATTATCGTTACCTCGGAAAGGACATAAATTGAGAAACACCCTAAAACGATTGAATTCATTTAAAATGGAATAAAGGAGAATAAAAAGGCAAAGAAAGAAACTAAGTGTGGGGAGAATGTACCAAGTTATTCAATTAAAAACTATCTATCACATGTTTCTGTAAAGTTATTGCAGGTACTTTTGTTTTGGACGATTTTAATCAGTTTTACCCGATTTACTGTAATATATTTGAAAGAAAAGATGGATCTACACGATGAATCAATTCCATCATTAAAAGGAAGTAAAGTCTTCCGAAAAAGAAACGCGCTTCTTGATTTAGGTCATGAAGTTGTCGTCCAGACCAGCTGTAGGTTGACGAAAAATCTAGAAAAGTCATCTCTAAAATCAGCAGGAAATCCACGGACCTCAGCATCAAACAGGGTCGCCAAGTGGTCAGATTTATCCTAACCATGAGAAGGATTTATCTCGTACAATGGGGGGCACCGTGCAAATTAGCTTGATAAGACTAATGAATCAGATCCCCAGAAAGGATAATCTCCTTAAAAGATCAAAAATCAGCTTTTAAGCCTGATATTACTCAATCCTTGAGATTGACCTTAAAGATTGAGAATTACAAACTCATGAAATTCAATGATATCTAAACTCGAGCTTGAACGAGAAAATATTTTGATCAAAATTACAAACCGATTTGTTTTCTGAAAACCTATTTTCAATGCGTTCATTACCATTGAATGTAAAATCCTAGGAATTCACCTGAAATTCATTAGGTCACCTGAACCAAATCGGGTGTCAACCGTAAGAACGGTGGTTGCATAGCATGGTCGGAGACAGGACCTTGTGCCAGACCGAAAAAATTATAGGATGATCTTACTATTGCTCCTACAAAGGATAGTAATAGCATCCGACACGTTTTTGAACCATAATCAAATGCATGTCATTAGACATTGCCTTAACAGTTTTTTATTCATCGCTTTCCTTTACAACTGGACGGTAGTTTACCGAAAGGTAATATACGGGACAAGTAAATTGGACGTGTTGCTTTCCTAATACAAGGTTAGCAAGTGGGTGACACAAAACCATAAGTTTTGAGCTAAAATTTTCAAATCTGAAACCCACAAAACTCACAAAAATATTTTGCAACACCGGTGAAGGGTTATTCCGGAAAACTTATCTACGGTAAAAGCTAGATTAAATTTTCAAAAAGATCAAATGTTTCCTTAAGGATCTACATTTTCATAGTCATGTGGGACTGTAAACCACATCGTTACTATCATTGTTTATACCGCCGTATCAAAATCACTGATGTATAAAGTGTGAAGAATAAAGAAGTGATTCGTGTGATTTAATTTCAAGTTATGTATTGCTTGAGGACAAGCAACGTTCAAGTGTGGGGATATTTGATAGTGCTCCAAATGAACATATATTTAGTAGCAATATCCTCCCAATATGTAAATTATTTAGTTGTAATTGTCCTATTTTAAGTTGTAATCGTTTATATTAAATAAGTGCGAAGACAAAAGGCGAAAACGACGATTTGAAGACGCAAATGACCAAAAAGCTCAAATGTACAAGATACAATCTAAGTGGTTCAATTTATTGATAAGAAACATCTAAAAATGACAAAAGTACAAGTTGCGGAATACAAAGTACAAGATATTAAATTATACGAAAGGACGTTCGAAAATCCAGAGCCGGGACATGAGTCAACTCTCAACGCGCGACGCAACGGTGCAAAAATTACAAGTCAACTATGCACATAAATAAAATATAATATTTAAATAATTCTTAAAATTATTTATATATTATATTATTATTTAATTACGTCGACAAGCTAAGATCCAAAAAATTGTGAGCTGAAAAATCAAACTCCACGACTCGCGGAGTTTGAAGGCCAAAAACTCCACGACTTGCGGAGCAGCCAGATTCCAAAATGCCTATAAAAGGCCACGAGCTTCTGCAGTTTTAAAAAATATATATATACATAATAATAATAATACTCCGTAGTATAATATAAATAAATATATAATATATATATATATATATATATATATATATATTATATAGATTAGTGTTATATTAGATTAGTTTGGGTTATGTAAAAGTTATTTTTACGGGTTTTAAAGTCGGAGCTCTGTCCGTGTACTACTACGCGATAAATAATCAATGTAAGCTATGTTCTCCTTTTTAAATTAATGTCTCGTACTTAAGTTATTATTATGCTTATTTGAGCCGAAGTAATCATGATGTTGAGATAAATATTAAAGACGGGGTAATTGGGTTTTGTACCATAATTGGGGTTTGGACAAAAGAACTACACTTGTGGAAATTAGACTATGGGCTATTAATGGGCTTTATATTAAATTAATGATACCTCGTTAATTTAATATAAAGGTTATGATTTGACGTATCTATATATAACCACATACGCTTAATCGGACACGATGGGCGGGATATTTATAAGTACGAATTATTGTTCATTTGACCGAACACGGGGATGGATTAATAGTCAATGGACTCATTAAAATAGGGGTGGATTACATTCAAGGGTAATTGGTGTAATTGTTAACAAAGTATTAAAACCTTGGTTTACACACAGTCGATAACCTGATGTATTCATTAAGCAAAGTATTAAGACCTTGTTACAGTTCGAATCCCCAGTTAGTTGGAATATTTGACTTCGGGTATAAGGTTAAATTTGCCGAGCAGTTTATAATTATGACCGATGAACTATTATAGACAAAAACCAGATAGGTTTCAAATACATCCAGGACAAAAGACAATTAACCCAGGACAATAAATTAAAATCAAAACGTCAAACATCATGGTTACGGAAGTTTAAATAAGCATAATATATTTTATTTCATATTTCCTCGTACTTTTATTTATTGTCATTTAAATTATTGTTATTTATTTTATATTGTTATTTAAATATCGTCATTTACTATACGCTTCGCTTAAAATATAAATCGACAAACCGGTCATTAAACGGTAAACCCCCTTTTATATATTATTATATTTATATATTTATATATTTTTGTACAAATGTAATTATATAAAAATATAGTGTAACTGTCTCCCTGTGGAACGAACCGGACTTACTAAAAACTATACTACTCTACGATTAGGTACACTGCCTATAGTGTTGTAGCAAGGTTTAGGTATATCCATTTTGTAAATAAATAATTAAAACTTGTGTAATTTGTAACGCTTTTCGTATCAAAAATATATAGTATTTCACGTACCCCTCGCACGACATCAGGTTTATAGTCAAAAATATAAGTTACAAGTCGTTTTTGTAAGAGGTAGTCATTTAAGTCGAAAGAACGACGTCTTGATGACCATTTTGAAAAACATACTTCCACTTTGAGTTTAACCATGATTTTTGGATATAGTTTCATGTTCATAAGAAAAATTATTTTCCCAGAAGAACAACTTTTAAAACAAAGTTTATCATAGTTTTTAATTATCCAGACCAAAACAGCCCCCGGTTTTACTACGACGGCGTATATCCGGTTTTACGGTGTTCTTCGTGTTTCCAAGTTTTAAATCATTAAGTTAGCATATAATATAGATATAGAACATGTGTCTAGTTGATTTTAAAAGTCAAGTTAGAAGGATTAACTTTTGTTTGCGAACAAATTTAGAATTAACTAAACTATGTTCTAGTGATTACATGTTCAAATCTTCGAATAAGATAGTTTTATATATATGAATTGAATGATGTTATGAACATCATGACTACCTTAAGTTTAGTAGGTAAACCTACTGTAAGTGACAAAAATTAATCTAGCTTCAAAGGATTCTTGGATGGTTTGAAAGTTCTTGAAGTAGAATCATGACACGAAAACAAGTTCAAGTAAGATTTCCACTTAAAATAAGATAGTTATAGTTATAGAAATAGAAACAAAGTT